>NC_139228.1:34397030-34545469 GCF_055691185.1 Crinia signifera | reverse complement strand
TGTTCCACAGCCACCGCCTGCATTAAATACTACAAGGATCCTCATAGACATCCTTGATTTTTTTATTTGCAGACTTGGTGGCGCCCCCAGATCCTGGCGCCCTAGGCAGGTGCCTGAAGGTGCCTAGTGGTAGAGCCAGCCCTGCACCTTCATCACCATCATAGTTACAAAGGGAGAGATTTATCAAACCTGCATTAAATACCAGCCAATCAGGATGGCCTCATACATGCGTACTATGATGGTACGCATGCGTAGTCTATTGATAATCGCTGGCCTGCGAATTCGCAGCTGTGCAATCAGTTCTGAATTATGCCCAATGTTCTATTTAGGTTTAGTATATGTGAGCGGAAACTTTGGAAAAACAACAGACAAAGGCTTTCTAACATCACATGACACAACAAATAAATAATACGTAACTGCTGTTATTAACTGACCAAACTATTCAAAAAATACAATTTTGTTTGATTGTTTTGTGTATTCATTTGCATTATATTTATTTTTTAATGCTCTCTCTATATATTTTTTTGCGCCTTTCCATACTTTCTTGTGAGACCCCCCTGGAAGGGATGCAGTTTAAATCCCGGCGGTCGGGATCCCGGCGCTCAGAATCCTGACCGCCGAAATGCCGACACTTTCTCCCTCCGTGGGTGTCCACGACACCCCTGGAGGGAGAATAAATTAGCATGCCGAGCGCAGCGAGGCACCGGGCCCGCTGCGTGGCGAGCGCAGCGAGCCCGCAAGGGGGGGGGGGATCCACGTCCCCCCCTTGTCGGAATTTCGGCGGTCGGGATTCCGGCGTCGGGATTTTGAATGCCGGGATCCCGACCGCCGGGATTTCATACTGAATCCCCCTGGAACTGTGGGAGCAACAATGCCTGCTGGGATGCCAGTGTCACCGAGGCAGGGGCAACGGGAGAGGAGATCATGTAAGAGCCACTGAGGCTGTGGTTGAGTAAGTGTCAATATGTATGAGTGGAAAAAATGGTGGTGGTGGGGGGGGGGGGGGGGGGGGGGGGGGGGGGGGGGGGGGGGGGGGGGCGTCCACTTCTGTATTAGCCTAGGGTGGGTAATTTTAGTCTCACCCCCCCCCCCCCCCTCCCAATAACTTCCACAGACATTCACTGTCTGGCAATCAATCTACACATACATTTGCATTGAGACAGCCATCATTAAACCATCGATACAGCAACAATCGCTTAGCTGTGTAAGATTGCCATTGTGTACCCTGTGTGTCCACCTCTGAATCAACCCCAAAGTGCACGCTTGTCAACCTGAACTTAGCAAGTAGTCTGATTGCTGCACTATAGTCAGAATTGCGCTAGTAAGCATTATTAACAATATGCACAGATTTCATATGACCGCTGAAGTGCAGTAGGAAGGTTACATTCATCCGGCATGCAATGTACAGGAATCGGAGCTGCAGCTATCTGCACCCGTGACTAGATCTCACGGTGTGTGAGTGTATATTAGTATAGGCCTAGTGAAATCATTCCATGGTGAGCGGCCATTGTATGATTTCTCCACCTTGTGGCCCCCATACGAGTGGATGTGTATGCGAACGCATCCACCCGCATGCCAGTGCGGGGATACGCTCATCATGTATCGGGGCGGGACAGCGTTTATCTGCTCTCTAGGCATCGAATATACGCTGCCTAGCAAGCAGCTCTGAATTAGGCATTAGATGTATGAAGCTGTGATAAGGGAGGAGAAGTGATAAAGTGCCTGGTACTTTATCACCGGCCAATCAGCTCCTAAATGTCCCTTTTTAAACCCAGCCTGGAACTTAACAGTCAGGAGCTGATTGGTCGGTGATAAAGTACCAGGCACTTTATCACTTCTCCTCACTTATCTCTGCTTCATACATCTAGCCCCTTAGTGCCACTATGATCCAGCACAGTCATGTCGCAGAGCATACAGTCAGGGCCGGTGCAAGGCAACGGAGCGCCCCAGGCGAGTCGGGGTGGGGGCGCCCCGGTGCCGGGGGAGGGGGGGGGTACCTGTCCTGCGGCGCTGTCCGGTGCCGGGGGAGGGGGGTACCTGTCCTGCGGCGCAGTCCGGTGCCGGGGGAGGGGGGTACCTGTCTGCGGCGCTGTGTATTTAAAGCTGGCGGCGGAGGCAGCGGGGGTCCCTGCAGTCCATTAGAAATAGCCGGGCTATGCGGAAGCGCTTCTGTTGTGAAAACACTGGCAGCACGCTGATTGGCTGAGATCAGCGTGCGCCGTGCTGCCAATGTTTTCACAACAGAAGCGCTTCCGCATAGCCCGGCGGATAGCGCTCGTTATTTCTTTTTTTTTTAACTTCAATAGTTTTTATTGTAGTTTTTTTCAGAAAATGGGGTACAGAAAGTAAAAAAGGGGGAACATTGTCAGGGGGGGGGGGGGGGGGAGGGTAACAGACAAATAGTAAATCAAACACTTTGCTGCGTAGAGCGAACAATACAGTTAAGGTACAACATAACCAAATTACTAGAATATCTTAGCCTAACCTGGAGTCAGTATTGCAAATGGGGGGGTGCTTGTAGCATCTTCCATGCTGTGGTCAAACCCATCTATGTCTCTATCCTGACTCTTCGGGTTCATTTAAGCTAAACTGGCGGGGGGTCTGATGTAGATGCGTGGGGGAATAATCTAGCTCCTTCACCTTCTGTCACATATATGTGCCAGAGGGACCAGCGCTGGGAGGTATGTGATGATGGAGGCATAGTAAAGGGGGGGCCATTCTCCATCAAGAAGTGGTGGTTCGTCTTCAGGATCACTTGTAGGAGGGATGGGGGGGTGGGCTGCTTCCATTGTTGAGCTAAATTAGCTCGTGCGGCTATAAGTATGTGGCCTATTACCAGTCTCTTCTCGGGGGGTATCTCCCTGGGGAAGACGTGCAGTAAAGCTAGGGATGGATCAGGAGCGACTGTGATATTGGTTACTGAGAATACTAGTTCGAATACCTCCGTCCAGTATTTAAGAATTAAGGGACAGGACCAGAAGATATGGAATATGTCCCCTACCTGACCACACAGCCTCCAGCATTTGTTGGCACATGATGGCCAGAATGAGTGTAGGCGGTCTGGAGTCATGTATATTCTATTTATGAGCTTGATATGCATCTCTGTGTGGTTCAGGCAGCGGGACATATCATGGGAGGTGAGGAAGATTTGCCGCCATTGTACGGGGGTGAACAGTCGGCCTAGGTCGGCCTCCCATTTCGCATGTGCGGAGGACTTCGAGAAGATATGGGGCGTAACCAGGGTTTTATACCAGAAGGAGATGTCACGTTTAGTATGGATTGAGAAGGGTCTGGAGAAAACAGCCTGGAGTGTGGTCTGGGGGGGGAGGCAGTGTCGCTATGGTGGTTCTCCACCAGTGAGCTATTTGTATGTAATGCAGGTATTCTGAGGCGGGGATCTGGAAGCTATTCTGTAGAGAGGTAAAGGGCAGAAGGGCGTGCGAGTCCAGGATATCTCCTAGGGTGAGGATGCCCTGAGCCTTCCAGGAGTTAAGGTTGAGGTTTGGTATAAGTTTTGCTACAGTCGTTATGGAAACATTGGGTAGGTTATTTGTCGTGGAGGGTAGGGTAGTTAGTAGTCTGTCCCAGGCTTGGAGAGATGCCTTGGTGGACGGGAGTAGGCGGGGCTGGTTTGGTCGAACATGGTGGGGCAGTCTGATTAAGTCGGCCAGGGGTATGGATGGGGATAGGGCTTGCTCAATAGCGACCCAGCTCGTGGGGGATTCAGGGACGGAGTAGTTTTTAATTGGAGCCAGGAGGGATGCCAAATGATATAGGGACAGATCTGGGAGGTCCAGGCCGCCGAACGCTCTAGGTAGGCACATTCTGGTTCGAGCAATCTTTGGGGGCTTGGAGGTCCATACATATTTTGTCAAGATGGCTGAGCACAGCGGAGGGATTTCTGTGGGAAGCTATAGGGGATAGTCTGAAATAGGTACATCAGTTTTGGCAGAAGTGACATTTTGAAAGCAGCCATACGGCCCATCCAGGAGATATCGAATGCAGCCCAGGAATTAGATAGGGCAGTTAGGGTCGCGAGTAGAGGGGTAAGATTAGCGTCAAAGACTTTGGATGTGTTGGCGGGGATGTTGATCCCAAGATACTTTATTGATTCTGTTTGCCAGTTATATTGGTAGCTTGAATGTAAGTGGGAGGTTGCATCTGTTTTGGTAGTATTCAATTTGTAGTAGGAGGCCTTACTATATGAATCTAAAATATCATGGAGATGGGGAAGAGTAGTGACGGGGTTGGTTATAAAGAGCAGGACATCATCCGCAAAGAGGCTTAGTTTATGTTGATCCTGGCCTATCTTAAGACCGCCTATCCTGTTGTCTTTGCGTATAGTAATGGCCAAAGGTTCGATTGAGAGAACAAAGATAAGCGGTGAAAGAGGGCATCCCTGTCTGGTGCCGTTGGTGATGCTGAAGGTGTCTGAGAGGAAGCCTTTGCTGAGCACCCGGGCCGAAGGGGAGCTATAGAGGGTCAGTATAGACGTGAGAATACGGTCTTTAAAGCCAAAGCGACCCAGTACCTCCTTCATGTAATGCCAGTTCAGCCTATCGAACGCTTTTTCTGCGTCTAGAGATAATAAGAGGAGGTCCTGTTCACCCGATAGGGAGTCGATTAGATCGAACACCCGTCTGGTGTTATCGGAGGCCTGTCTTCCCGGGACAAACCCGGTCTGGTCAGGGTGCACCAGCAACGGCAGTACCTGATTGATGCGTAGGGCCATCAACTTGGCAAACAATTTAATGTCGCAATTTAATAAAGCTATCGGCCGGTAATTTTGGCAGAGGGATGGGTCCTTCCCCGGTTTAGGGATAGTTACTATGCGGGCTTCTAGTAGCTCTGATGGGGCTGACCCCAGAGAGGAGAGTTCATTAAAGAGGTCCGTCAGTAATGGGGCTAGTACATCCTTGAATGTTATGTTATATAGAAGTCAGTGATGAATCCGTCAGGGCCTGGGGCTTTGTTACGGGTAGGGATTTAATCGCTGCATGTATTTCCAATTGTGACCAGGGAGCGTTAAGGGCAGTGAGCTGTTCTGGGAGCGCTCGTTATTTCTAATGGACTGCAGGGACCCCCGCTGCCTCCGCCGCCAGCTTTAAATACACAGCGCCGCAGGATAGGTACCCGGGCGGCACGGGGGGGGGGGGCAAAATGCCGCCCTCCAGTTGCCGGCGCCCTAGGCAAATGCCTAGATTTGCCTAGTGGTGGCGACGGCCCTGCATACAGTAGGCAGGTTATGTTTTCAGTGTATAAATCTTTTTGTTCCCGTGTTGGGGATGCGGTCATTTGGTCTACAGTCGACATGGGAAAATGTCGACATGGTTCAAGGTCGACATGGGCAAATTATGTGGCTCTAGGTCGAAAGGTCATTAGTTCGACAATGTCTAGGTCGAGTCAAAGGGTGGACATGGGGTTTTTTACTATTTTTAGAGCCGACATATGCCGACAGGCGGTATTTAATGCCCTACCATCCACTAGGGCATGGCGGGAGAATAAAATAGTGTGCCGAGCATAGCGAGGCACCGTGCCCGACGCATTGCGTGCACTTTAAACTGTGTCCGTGTCAACTGTGTTGACATTCAGGTAAAAAAACAGTGAAAAACCCCATGCCGACCTTTTGAGTGTCGACCTAGACATTGTCGAAATAGTGACCTGTCAAACTAACTACCTGTCGAACTAATGACCTTTCGACCTATCACCATGTCGAACTAGACATATGTCGACATAATGGTGTTGACCTAATGACTGTCGACCATCATGCTGTAGACCAAATGAGCCCAACCCCCGTGTTGTACAGATGTAGCTGGGCTTAGTTTACCTGTGATGCCTACACTCGGGCACACAAATTGGTGGAGCAACTAGCTGCGCCTGTCCGCAACTATTTGCATCTGTAATTGCATAGTGAAGTCTATAGCCTTCACTCTGCAAGTAAGTCCATACTTCGCTATCAGATACCTGGTATCCGGCGAATTGGGGCCGGTCTCTGATGTCATGTGACATCAGAGATAGTGGTGAAACCGGCAGATCTCAGACTGTCTGCCGACTCTTTATTTCTCCTCTCTGTGGGGTAGATTTATTATTAGGCAATCGGGAATATGCGCTATCCCCGTGCCTTATGGCAGGGGATAGCGCTTCCCCTGATCTATGACACCTGACAAGCGGGTGTCTAGCGTGCGGCGCTGTGGGGCAGGAGGCATAGCGCAGCTACGATATGGACAGCGCTGTCCCTGCTGCTGGCTCTAAGCTGCGCTGGGGATTTCGCGTGAGTAGTGAGATCCCGTGCATGCGCAGTCCAGCCGGCCGGGGAGAAGCAGACACGTGTAGTTTTCACAGAGGTACCCGCTTGGTTATACACATATTAAACACAGCGCTGTTTACACATGACATAAAAACATCCTGCTAATGACAGTGTAAACGCGTGCGTACTCCTTGGCTGTTATTGCAATGCAAAATGAATAATGTGTATAGCACCCTCGTATCCCATTGCGCCTTACAGTTGGAATTGCAATATTACGCACATTTAAATGCCGGCGGTTATGGTGATATTAGAAATAATGGTTGTACAGATCGCCAGCCTCCGCCATCCGCTGGAAGGGGGCACGCACACATGAGACACTCCCACACCCTTTATGACGGAGCTCTCCGCCTCCTGTCACCTCCCTGTTGGCCCCCGCCGCCTCCCTGCACCGCCCCTAACCCTGCCCGTTTCCCTGAAGTGGAGACAGGCAGGGTCCCCCCCCCACAGCGCCAAGTGACTGGGACGAGCATGCGTGTCAGACGCGCGCTAGTCCGTCCCAGTCAGAGCGCCTCTCCGCCAGCGATCGCCAGCGGGGGCATTCTGGTGATTCCCGGCGCTGTATGAGAGGTGCTCCATCTGTATAATCAGGCCCATATCTATGCAGCTTATCATTACCCTAGTAACATACATGCAATGAAGAGCGGTTCCTTACCTGCATAGTGGTCAAACACGGTCGGCACGTATTGCTCAGGGAAAGCGTCATTGGCGTAGCTCATCACCAGACAGGTCTTCCCTACTGCTCCGTCTCCAACCACCACACACTTCAGCATCCTCTTCATGCTGTTCGTGCTCCCAGCGCCTCCGCTGTCATACTCGTCTCTCCTGTCCATATCTCACTGCTGCAAACTCTTTTCAGAGCACATTAAGAGAAAACAAACCAAATCCGGGATCCAAGTTCTTTATCCTAATGCCCCCTGAGGTAGCGCAGATCAGGAAATCATACTACAGGGCACATTTTGCAGCAACAGCCTCTAATGATCATACTTTCCTGGTTTGTGCATCAGTACAGGCTGTATGTTGTGTGCAAGTATTTAGGCACCTCATTGCTACAATTCACAGACTTTCCCTCATTCTGACACACACACAGCTCAATGTTTGTGCATCACAGGAGGGGGATATTAAATGTAGACGTCACTTGCCCCTCCAGTAGGCTGACCACAGAAATCAGAGCTCGCTGTTAATCCAGCCCCCAACCACTTGCTTCCAGCATCTAATATGGAGCAGGGGATTTCAGTCGATGGAGGGATTTTTTTTTTTTGGGAGGGTTTTTTTTCTTTCTTCTTTTTTTCTTTCTTGGGTTTGCTCAGTGTCAGGAAATCATGGGTTTCCTGCTGAATTCCATATTAGGATCAGTGGGCTGGTGAGCAGTGAGAGACAATGGGAGCTCTGTGTGTGTTTGCACTGTACAGGAACTTTGCCAGCACTAACAAGAGTTAGAAAAACACTAGAGGTCCCACTGCAGGCTTTAGAGTTAAACTTCCTCCTTCTTATCCTGGCTGGAGAGACAGCGATGATGTCATTGCAGTTCAGTAATTAAACTATTATACCAACAAACAGACAGCTGTAAAAAAAAAATATAACCAGTTTGTTTTAACTGCTTTGGTTCCAGGAATGAACCATCGTTACAAAAATATAGTGGGCCCGGTTCCGAAATAAAGCAATCTTTTTTTTTTTTTTTCAGTTCTGTTTTGGCTGCTGCTTTGTCCATTGTACTGCACTACACAATATTGTGGCAGTGATTGCAGTGTGGTGATTGGCTGGGAGGTTACATGTAGTAACATCTGAAATGTAGGTGACCATTTTGGGCGCGTGTCACAACAAACGTCTTCATACAAATTGGTTGTGGCCCCGTCATCTCAGTTACGACAGACGTTCCGGCCATCCACAGGCTCAGAGGTCGTATAGAAGCTATGATGTTGCGCCTTCAGACCTTCATGGTTGTTCCCACAAAAACTGTGGTCGCACCCATGGAAAAACTGGGTGGACACCTGTGACTGCCCCCTGCACAATAAAATTCTTAATCATAAGTGTTCCTTGGACAAGGACCTGTCCAACGCAGTAGTAAAGTAAGCAAATTTATCCTAATAAAAATAATATATGGGCCGATCGGACCCACTAGCTCGGGTGCGAATTGGCAGCCAGAGCAATTATCGAAATAGTTCTTACGCTTGAGCCATCCGTATGAACAAAGCCAGTGATGGCAAGCTATTGCTGGCCGTTCCCTAGTTGATTGACAGGCACCGGGCGTTTGGGGGCTCAGGCAGTTTCCGGCCATTGGGAGGGAAAGCCGCTGACAGTAGCCGCTGGCGTCTCCCCACGTTGATCTCAGCGGCTGCACGCGGTTGTGCGTGCGTGTGTGGGGAAGTCATTTGGCTGATTACGAATTTAATTCACCCTCTTTGCACGGCTGCCATCACATTGAGTTTTGCTCTGGTGGGGTGGCCGCTACCTGACTGCTGGGCTCCAAACATTCGCAGCCCAGCAATCTGGTCCAAATCAGGCCCATTGTCTGCATATGGGCTAATGGGAAAAAAAGGAGGAAATACACAGTGTTTGTGGATCCAATTATTTTCCATGTTGTAATATCACAATTACATAGATGAATAGAAACTAAGTAGAATTATAGAAAGTAACTAATACCCCTTTCGCAAATTACTGGGTTAAAGTTTTTCAATCTGGTAATTTGCTGAATTACCCGGAATTCAACACGGGTCTTATATCCCGGGTCGCAGACCCTGGTAAAGAGCAGTTTTGGTGACCCGTAATTTAAGACCCTGGTTGACCCATTTACACCAAAGAAAAACCCGGGTTATTCAGCAAATTCCTGGATTTAAAGGCTTTAGTCCGGTAATTTGCTTCTGGTGCGAATGGGGTATAAGTGTGTGGATTACTATATGGGAGACTAGATAGTTTTGCAGAGGAAATGCGCTTATCTAAAAGTAAAGGTTAGATATATTAGTTTTAAATTAAATTACAGATAGAGACATCATTTTTTTAAAGATGCCATTGATCAGCGGTTTTCACCAATGGATTTAAAGAGGAAGGAGAAATAAATTGTAATGCAGTATTAAAAACTAATGGATAGTAAATCCAGGGTTGCTTAACCTCACGGAATGGCCAGGAGGCTCCCGAAAATCGGGTCCCCCTCCCGCCCCCCGGAAAGGTGGGCAACCCTCCCAAATACCAGCTCCCCCCCCTCACATCTCCTACGTGGCAGCGTTCATTTCCCGTGATTCGTGGCTTTTCTTGGAGTGGGGTGTTGCTAAAGATGCAAATCGCACCATTTAGCGCTGCCCCCTCCTCGGCTTGATGACGTCTACATCAGGTCCCACCCCCCAGGACCCAACGCTTCAGGCTGCAGCCTAATCAGCCTATTGGTTAATCAGGCCCTGCCGCACACAAACAAACCACACTGCTTACTCCCTCACATTACTAGTCACACCCCCTGCCTAGCCAAACAATAGGCCCATCATAAATTTCAGCTCAAGGACCACGTGGACCCTAATTTGGCACTGGACAGGGGCAGTGCTATTGGGGATAATTCCGACCTGATTGCTTCCCTGCTAAATTTCAGTGCCCTGCAATCAGGTGTACACCACCTGCCTGCCTAGTGTTCAGGGGCGTACCTATAGCACCGCAGCCCCCGCCACCGCGGGGGGGCGCTGTGCATGTGGGGGCGCCGGGGGCTGCAGTGCTATAGTTACCCCCACCCCCAATCCCCCGCAGACTTACGTATCTTGCTGGTCCCGGCGGCTCCGTTCTTCTGATGAGGACCACAACAAAATGGCCGCCCCCATATAGCAAACAGTTCTCTGAAACTTTCTGCTGTACAGGGGCGGCCGTTTTGTGGTGGTCCTCAGCAGATGAACGGACGGAGCCGCTGGGACCGGCGCGATAGGTAAGACTGCGGGGGAGGGGGTTAGCATAGGCGACGGGGCGGGGGGGGGGGTGCTCGACGGGGCGGCGGCGGGGGGTGGGTATGGGCGACCCCCCTAACGGCGGGGGGGCGCCCAAAACGTAGCTACGCCACTGCTAGTGTTATAGCACCCGTGCAAGCCAGAACATTGAGCTGGATCAGCAATTTGCTGCACATCCATACGCAAGCCACATGCGCAGTGTATCGTTTATCGCATGGCCTGCGAAATCACAGCCGTGCGATCAGGTCTGACCAGCCCCCATAATTTGAGGAAGGGGATAGTAAAAAGTTGGAAAGCATATTATATATATTATATAGTTTAAGCAGCAGGGACCAATCAAATAATCCCTAATATTGATGTCTGATCCTGCCACATTGTCAATGGAATTTTGTACCATTAAAGTTCATATAGTCAAATTATTAGATTAGGGGCGGGATGTACTAAAGGGAAAATGCGGTAAAACGGGGGTTTTATCCTGCATTTTCCTATTTACCATTAGCCGTCCGCCCCGTCTCCGCTGGGTGGCGATACCCTATAGAAGCCTATGGGCTTCTATCGCCGCTCGCCGTCCGCGCGCCCCCCCCTCCCGACCTCCGTTGTCTCCTCCTCCCCCAGCAAGTGTCACAGACGGGAGGACATCCGGCTGCAGGGGGGAGGAGGAGACGCAGGGGGACACTGCCAGACGCCGGGATGTGACGGAGACCACCGCAGACCACATCACAGGTATCGTGGGGGTCTCCGTCACCGCAACCCGATGCTAGCCGCATATGTTAGTACATATGCGGTAGCATCGCGGCGGCTGGCAGGCGAAGGGCGGCGATGTATATTAATACATCCCGCCCTTTATGAGATAAGTATGGCTACTGTACAAGTTATATAGTAATGTAGTGTGAACTGTGGGCGGGGCACCGGCT
Source organism: Crinia signifera (assembly GCF_055691185.1). Classification (NCBI taxonomy): domain Eukaryota; kingdom Metazoa; phylum Chordata; class Amphibia; order Anura; family Myobatrachidae; genus Crinia; species Crinia signifera. The sequence continues at coordinate 34,534,331 of NC_139228.1, read as the reverse complement.
AGCATTGGATCTCCTGAAAAGGCGGGGGGGGGGGGGGGCTTTCCGTAAGTGGATGTGGTCTCATGAAACAACCTCTGTTCATCACTTTTGGTGACCTGCCCACACTTATGGACATGCTGCGCTATGTGAATATCTTTAAACTCCACACAGACATAGGCATTCATCCACACTCACACCACTTATCTATGAAATAATGACGCGTACAACTGAATTGGGCTTAAAGGGGACGGCTTATTTATTTTGAGCAGCGGCGGCCTATTTGAAACTAACTCAAATTTACGTCCCTGCTCTAACTAAGGTGGCGGGCAAAGAACGGCATGGCAATAAATCACATCAGCTGGTAAAATAAAAAAGTAATGAAAATAATAAACTCCGGATCCAAGGGCCTCCTGCCCTTTTACCTAGGACCGGCCAACTGCCAGCGTCATTGGCAACGGACAACTTTATATGCAGACTTTTCCCAAAGCCCCATCTGCCCTTAAGGCCAGGGGTTGACCATCTGCCTCTGCCCCTGACCTCGCATATATCACTTAGGCAGAGCTCACCACTCTGTCCGAGCCAGAAAAAATTGGGCCGCCTGCCCTGACACACAAGCTGTCCGCAAAAATTTCGCCTATCCGAAGAAAAATGATTGTTAAGGTCCAGATGTGGGCCCACCTGGATCGGTGATGCCCACATCTCGACACAAACCACCAACTAAATGTAACTACCGCTAGAAATTAAACCGCCAAAATAAGCCGACAACAAGTAACTAGAAAAATTAGCAAAGAAAATTCCTTCAAATTGAAATTACAACTAATAATTGGGGCCTTTTTTTGTGATTGCCTAGATGTTCTCTTGCCTCCTTGTTTAAGCACTCCACCATTTTTTTTGTACCAAAATAAGTTTGTTTTGGGGTATATATATATATATATATATATATATATATATATATATATATATATATATATATATATTTACAGTTTCTTATATAGCGCAGCAGACTCCGTTGCGCTTTACAATAGTAGACAGTGATAAGACAAACTGGGTAACAACAGACAGACTTGGAGGTAGGAGGGCCCTGCTGCAAGCTTACAATCTATAGGGATATAGGGGGGAAACATAAGGACAGGCACCAGTAATAGCAGTTAGAAGTCCAGAAGGGAAGCTATATAATACATAAGTGCCTCGGAGGGTTATGCATGTAGAACTTAAATATGATAGGCTTGCCTGAAGAGGTGAGTTTTCAGGGAACGCTTGAAAGTTTGGAGACTGGTGGAGAGTCTTAATGTGCGTGGAAGGGCATTCCATAGGATGGGAGCAGCCCGATAAAAGTCCTGTAATAATGAATGGGAGCTAGTGATCCGTGCAGAAGAGAGACGCAGATTTTGTGTAGAGCGTAGTGGTCGAGATGGGAGATATTTTGTGATAAGTGCAGAGATATATTCTGGTGCAGTATGGTTAATAGCTTTATAAGCAAGTAGAAGTGTTTTATATTGAATACGGTAATATACAGGCAACCAATGGAGGGACTGGCAGAGCGGATGAGCAGACGACGAGCGTCTTGCAAGGAAGATCAGCCTAGCAGCAGCATTTCAAATCGATTGCAGTGGTGAGAATCTGTTCTTGGGAAGACCAGTTAGGAGACTATTGCAATAATCAATGCGGGATATAATGAGTGCATGGATAAGAGATTTGGTAGTGTCTTGTGTGAGATAGGGTCGTATTTTGGATATGTTTTTTAGATGCATGTAACATGATTTGGAGACAGAATGAATGTGGGGAAGAAAGGACAGTTCAAAGTCGAGGATGACCCCTAAGCAACGAGCTTGTGGGGTAGGGTAGATTATCGAGTTGTCAACAGCGATGGAGATGTCAGGATGGTAACTGTTCTTAGTTGGCGGGAATATAAGTAATTCCGTTTTGGAAATATTGAGTTTGAGTTGGCGACAAGACATCCAAGATGAGATGGCAGAGAGACAATCATAAACTCGACCCAAAACCACTGGTGACAATTCTGGGGTTGATAGATAGATTTGAGTATCATCAGCATACAAGTGATACTGAAATCCGAAAGAGCTGATTAGTTTGCCAAGAGAGGAGGTATAGATTGAGAAGAGCAGAGGACCTAAGACTGAACCTTGCGGAACTCCGACTGACAGAGGTAATGAAGAGGAAGTAGAGTTAGAGAAGCGAACACTGAAAGAGCGATCAGATAGGTAAGATGTGAACCAGGAAAGGGCTGTATCATTAAGACCTAGGGAGTGTAGTGTTTGTAAGAGAAGAGAGTGATCGACGGTATCAAATGCAGCAGAAAGATCAAGAAGAATAAGTAGTGAGTAATGGCCTTTAGACTTAGCCGTTACCAGATCATTCACCACTTTAGTCAGTGCTGTCTCAGTGGAGTGTTGAGAGCGAAAACCTGACTGAAGTGGGTCTAATAGGGTGTTAGAGTTAAGAAAGTTTGTGAGGCGAGAGTAGACAAGTCTCTCCAGTAGCTTGGAGAGGCATGGGAGCTGAGATATAGGACGATAGTTAGAGAGAGAGTTAGGGTCAGAATTCTGTTTTTTTTTAGAATAGGAGTTATCACTGCATGTTTGAGCAGAGAAGGAAAAGTACCAGTAGTAAGAGAGAGATTGCAGATTTTAGTTAAGGTTGGAATAATCACAGGAGATAGATTTTTAATGACTTGCGCAGGTATAGGATCGAGAGGAGAGGTAGTAGAGTAGGAGGATAAGAAGAGTGTGGATACTTCCTTTTCATTTGTGGGCTCAAATGAAGAGAAAGTGCCAGAGGGTTCAGGTGGGAAAGAAAGAGGGTTAGAGGTTGTGGAAGAGCATACCATTTCATCTCGGATGTTATCAATCTTGTCCTTAAAGTAGGAGGCAAGTTCTTGTGCACTGATGGTAGCCGGTGGGGGAGGGTACAGAAGAGACTTAAAGGTGTTAAAAAGTCACTTAGGGTTGGTGGCATGAGAAGAGATGAGAGATTGGTAGTATGTTTGTTTGGCAGTGTCCAAAGCATTGCTGTAGGAGTAGTAGCTAGTTTTATATGCGAGGAAATCGGTCGTACTACGAGATTTGCGCCATTGGCGTTCTACTTTACGTGACTGATTTCGTAGTTGTTTTGGTGTGCCACGGTTGGCATCTAAGCCTACGTGGGGTGTAATGGGTAGCTGGAGCCACGTCATCAAGGGCTGTTTCAAGAGTCTGGTAGAGGTGGGAAACAGCAGAGTCAGGAGAGGTGAATGTAGAAATTAGTGAGAGCTGTTGTTGCAGGGAGGTGGTAAGTTGTGGAAAATTAATTGCATTAGTATTTCTGCGGGTTAGAGTAGGCTTGCATGATTTCAGTGTCAGTGAGCTTGGGGTAATGGAAGAGAGTGAGAGGGTAATGAGATTGTGATCAGAGAGAGGGAAGGGAGTGTTAGTAAAATCAGAAACTGAGCACAGCCTGGTGAAAACAAGGTCAAGGCAGTGGCTTTCCTCATGAGTAGAGGAGTCAGACCACTGGGAGAGGCCGAGAGAGGAGGTTAGAGAGAGGAGTTTGGAAGCATGCAAAGATGGTGGACTGTCAATAGCAATATTGAAGTCACCCAGGATGACAGTGGAGATGTCAGAGGATAAGAAATGGGGGAGCCAGGCAGAGAAATCTTCTAGAAATTGAGTTTTGGGAAGCCCAGGTGGGCGATAGATAGCAGCAACACGCAGAGAGAAAGGGGAAAAAACCCTAATAGAGTGAACTTCAAATGATGTAAATGTGAGTGAAGGAGCAGATGGTAGAACTGAGTATGTGAAATCTTGTGACAGTAATATACCAACCCCACCTCCTTTACAGTTACCAGGCCTGGGGGTGTGAGTGAAGTGGAAACCACCATGTGACAGTGCTGCAGGCGAGGCCGTGTCTGATTGTGTGAGCCAGGTTTCTGTAACTGCCAGCAGGTTGAAGTTGTGAGAGATAAAGAGGTCATGGATGGATGTTAATTTATTGCAAACAGAGCGTGCATTCAATAGGGCACATTTAAGTTGTTTGGAGTGTGGTGGGAGGCATGTGATATTTATGAGGTTAGCCGAATTTCTAGGCATACAACCAGTAAACTCTGAGTGGGACAGGTGGTTTGGGCCTGGGTTTGGTGATATGTCACCAGCTAATAAGATTAGAAAGGAGAGATAGATAAAGGTGGATGTTTGTGTTTTTTTGTATTGGTGGTGGGATGTGGATGTGAAAGTACAAGTAGAGAAGTAAGTAAAGAGCTCATGAGTGTTTAGAAGAGGGGAGTGAATAATAGAAGAGGCAATGTGCACAGAGTGGTGAGTGTCAGGGAGATTATAGGATGAGTGAAGTTTGGTGAAAATTCCATGTAATGAAATGAGAAGTAGCAGTTTGGTGAGCATGATGTAATAATGTATATTGTATTTACCTTGCTTGATGTTGTTCAATGTTTTATAACTGTTTTTTTAACTGTTCTTTAAAAGTAATATCACTTTGTAATTTCTCACTTAGTAGATTTCTAACTTAGAGAACTGCCCAGGCAGAGGACTGCCTTATAAGTGAAGATATATACCAAGTCTGATTAGAAGAGGCTACAGCTGAGGGCACATGACCAGCTAATTAAAGGACATCAATTAGCTTGTTTTAAATAAACACTAGCCAAAAATATATACCCCAATAAATTAGGCCTCACTTACAACAGCTTCAAACCATACTTGCCGACTTTTGCTGGCTGCCTTCCGGGAGAGGGCAGCCAGCTCCGTTATACAGGGGGGCGGGGCTATCGCCGGGAGCTTAAGAGACAGATTGGGGGCGGAGCCACAGACGGGCTTCCCTGTTGGGGGGCGTGCCTACAGTGATCGCGTCATTTTAGCCACGCCCCCGTCGTGCAATGCCGGTATTTCAGGCATTGCACGGCGGGGGGCGGGATTAAAATGACGCAATCGCGTCATTTTACTCACGCCCCCCCCCCCCGCCGAGGGGCAGATCGCGGGGATTGGGGTTAATGCTGGAGGGTTGCCCCCCTTTCCGGGGGGCCGGGAGGGGGAACCGATTTCCGGGACCCTCCCGGCCATTCCGGGAGGGTAGGCAACCCTGCTTCAAACAGGTTATGCAAAGGCTAGAAACATCCTTAACAATACAACACTGGTTCTGCAATTGCCATAATTCAGATTAGCAGTTAAAAGTGATTTCAGGAGACAAATGAAAAGTCACATACATGGAATAATAACTGCATGACCTCAATAGGAGTATATGCAGAGCGCTGGTACTTGTAGTGCGGACAAATGAAAAGTCACATACATGGAATAATTACTGCAAGACCTCAATAGGAGTATATGCAGAGCGCTGGTACTTGTAGTGCGGACAAATGAAAAGTCACATACATGGAATAATTACTGCAAGACCTCAATAGGAGTATATGCAGAGCGCTGGTACTTGTAGTGCGGACAAATGAAAAGTCACATACATGGAATAATTACTGCAAGAACTCAATAGGAGTATATGCAGAGCACTGGTACTTGTAGTGCGGACAAATGAAAAGTCACATACATGGAATAATTACTGCAAGACCTCAATAGGAGTATATGCAGAGCGCTGGTACTTGTAGTGCGGCCAAATGAAAAGTCACATACATGGAATAATTACTGCAAGACCTCAATAGGAGTATATGTAGAGCGCTGGTACTTGTAGTGCGGACAAATGAAAAGTCACATACCTGTGAGAAGAGAGAAACAAATAATCAATCCATATTCAAGGATAACAGGATAACTGTTTTTTTAACTGTTCTTTAAAAGTATATATATATAGAAACAAAGGATAGGAGGTGCGCTTATGACACCTCCTATCCTTTGTTTCCATGTTCTTCTCTGTACCTTTTTAACAGCAAGGTTCTATAGGGGTGCTGCTCTCTTTGTTCAAGCGCAATATTAGGGACACTATATTCTTTCTTTTATATATATATATATATATATATATATATATATATATATATATATATATATATATATATATATATATATATATATATATATATATATATATGTTTTACATGTGTTTATGCTTTTTAAAATCCTACTAGGTGATTCATCGCACCCTGCGGACACGTATTGGGTTTGTAACACATTCCCTTTTTTCAGGACTCTTTTTGACACATATTGTGGTACTGGAATATAAAAGCAACCACCCCCCTGAAAGATGCGGGAAAAGAAACCTTTATGGGAGTACACATGCCACTGAAACCGTAAGTGTGGTACGCCATCTTTAATAGAGCTGATAAACCGTTAGAAAACTTAAAGATAACTTTTGTTGTCAACCTCAATATGCTGGATGTAAGTTAGGGTACACCCCCTACACTTACTCCTTATGGTGATGGTTAAATATTTCTAAGTGAAGGATAAAAGAAACTTTTCTACAATTCATTCTATTTATATATATATATATATATATATATATATATATATATATATATAATGTATCGGGGTTATACCGCACACGCTTCCAATGAATTCAGACTGTGCCAGGTTATAATTAATACCGTTTCATATCCAAGTAATGTATTCACAAGTCCTCAGACAAACCAGCACCAGTCAACTTGTTTGCAAGTAAAAAGTATTTTATGTTCCATAAAAAGGATCCATTTTTCAAAAACGCCAAAGTCCCAACATCACATCACATGGCAAAAACAGTTTTGTAGAAACATTCTCTCAGGTATACATTACGTATCCAGCTTCATTGGCCAAAAGAGAGTCCCTTAACGGGCCGTTTCGGCGTTACCCACGCCTTTCTCAAAAGGGGAATGAGAATTATGTTGCACACCGGGGTGGCTGGGGAGCCGCCTTAAGTAGCGAGAAAGGTGTACACTCACCTGTCTGTAGATTGCCGCATCATGGGACACCGTACTCGCCGTCTCGCGGTCCACCGGGAAACCGGAAGTGACGTCAAACGCCAACTTCCGCGTTCCAGCTTGCGGGGACGGTTTTTTGGTTCCCTGGTGCCGGCCGGAAGTGTATTGGTTACCATAGCAATTTTAGAGAAAAAGCTGAAGATACGTAATGTACCTACAACATGGAGCATAAAACAAAATACACATATAAACAAAACAGACAAATAGAGCCATCACACTATGTGCAAAAGATGGAGAGGATATGCATGATTCATATAAAAAAATATAACCATATTATACCGGATCGATACATGTGCATAACTACTCTAAAATAAACTAAATTTTTAAATCAAAAACCATAAACCTATAAGAGACCACCGCAGAGTTATAGAAATGGGGCAAAGGTGAATTCTTCATTTAACCCTTCTGGACTCATGGAGCGCAGTTCGTGAATCCAGTAACACTCTCGCTGCAGCAAAATCTTGTGCCGATCACCACCCCGTCGTAACGGTGGTACACAATCAATGGGCATATAAGTGAAATCACTTATTTTGTGTCCACAGTTAGCATAATGCCTAGCCACCGGTGGAGTGGTGGGTTCGATTTTTGTTAATGCTTTTTTAATAGAACTTCTGTGCATTGATATTCTCTCCTTCAGCATACGTATAGTCTTTCCAATGTACGTTAAGTTGCACGGGCAGGAGATTTTGTATATCACAAAACGTGTATCACACGTCATTCGATGTTTCAGTGAATATTGTTTCCCTGTCAGCGGATGTGAAAAACTGTTAGCCATTGTGATGTATTTGCAATTTACGCACTTTCCACAGCGAAAGGAGCCAACTGTTTTCTGTAGCCATGATTCTTTGTGGCATACTCGAGGGCTGATGTCAGTATAAACCATTCGCTGCTTGAGGTTGCGACTGCGTCGGTAACAGAATAATGGAACATCCTGGCAGATTTTCCCCAAGATTGGGTCCGTTTGGATAATATGCCAGTGCTTCTTGATTGCTGTTCGGATCTCATTGGACGCAATAGAATACGTACTAGAGAATGTCATCCTGGGTTTATGCTTACTGGTTGCTGATTTCATAAGCTCTGTCCTGGTTAGACTTTTAGCTCGTTGTCTGGCCAAATGGACTTCGCCAGTATCATATCCCCGGGCTCTAAAATCTAGGCACATTCTGTCAAGTGTATGTTCCAACTCAGCGATGTCAGAAGTATTGCGTACTGCTCGTACCATCTGGGAGTATGGCAGCCCTCTTTTGAGCGGCTGAGGGTGAAAGCTGTCTGCAGCCAAAAGAGTGTTTTTGTCCGTAGACTTTTTATAGAGGGTCGTCACAAAATGCCCATCTCTGCAGTGTAAAGTAATATCCAAATAATTAATACAAACAGAACTGAATGTACATGTGAATCTGATCGATCCCGGTAAACCATTCAAATGGTCAACAAATTTAAGCAGCTCGGTCTCGGTCCCAGTCCACACCATGAAGACATCGTCGATGTAACGCGTATATAACGCGATATGTTTTGAAAAAATTAAATTTTGAATAATGTTGACTAACTCATATTGATACATAAAAATGTTGGCATACGATGGGGCCATATTGGACCCCATCGCAGTCCCGATACACTGCAAATAAAATGAATTATTAAACAAAAAATATTTTTTTGTCAAAATTAATTCCATCAACAAAATCAAAAATTCCATCGGAGGGCCTTCATAGTGTGGACTGGAACCGACCACACTGCGTACAGCCTTTAAACCTTCGTCATGCATAATATTCGTGTAGAGGCTGGTGACATCAAGTGTCACCAGCAGACACCCTTCAGGTGGATATTTCAATTCATCGATTTTTTTCAAAAAATCGGTAGTATCTTTTAGAAAGTATGGACTACTTTTAACAACCGGTTGCAGTAGGTAGTCAACATACTGCAACAGAGGTTATCCTAAGGAACCTATTGAAGAAATAATTGGTCTCCCAGGAGGGGAGACCAAGGTCTTGTGGACCTTAGGGAGGACGTAAAGGAGAGGTATTCTGGGAAATTCCTGTATCAGAAAATTTAAGGTGGGTTCATCGAGCCAGCCCTGTTGGAACCCAAAGTTCAGGGCTTTATCGATCTCCGCCTTAAATTTTTCTGTAGGGTCAAAGGTTAGCGGTTTATAACAATCGCGGTCAGCAAGTTGCCGCATTATCTCTTTAATGTAATCCTCGCGATTGAGGATCACGATCCCGCCCCCCTTATCGGCGGGGCGTATCGTGATCCCCTCGTTATCGCGAAGTGCTTTAGCCGCCATGTTTTGTTCCTTGGTCAGGTTAGAGAATTTTTTATTTTTGGTGGATACAATAGGAAGAATATCCTGCCTTATTAACCTCATAAAGGTGTCAATAGAAGGGCTTGTGGAGGGTGGGTCAAAATAACTTTTGGGTTTAAATGGGGTAGTGGCAGAAGTGGGCGTTTCTTTAGATGGATGTTTAAGGAAAAAATCCTTAAGGCGGAGTTGTCGATGGAACTTGTATAGTTCAACTTCGCAGTCAAAACTGGTTTGTTTATAGGTCTCTACGAAGGACAAACCTTTATTTAATACGGACACTTCAGCCTCGGTGGGTGAATAACTGGATAAGTTAAAAACCACTACCTCTTGTTCTCCCCTTTCTGTCCCTTTCCTCTTGCGCCTGATCCCCCCTCTCCTGCAAGGTTTTTTACCCCTCTTATTGGATTGACCCTTGTTCGGGCATTTGGCCCTAAAAAAGAGGATTTGTTACGTTGGGGTTGTTCTGAGTCGCTCTGAGATGTTTGCGAGTCTATATCAGTAAAATCTACATCCTTTTTCTTCCGATTGGGACCACGATAATCACGCCATGTGCGGCGTGCTGGCTGACCAGTTAACCATGGATAGACCCTCATCTCTCTATAATCATCCTTCACTTTACGGTATTTAGATTTCTTAAAAGCCAATAGGTCATTTCTAAAAGCTTCTATGTTTTCTTCGATTTTAGACATCCAATCGAAGCTGGTGTCTTGTTTTAAAATATCCAAACCATTTGTTTCACACAATGTAATCTCTTTTTTAACCATGTCGATGTCAGAGTTAACCTGCTGTATCACTGATACCATTAAATCAAAGCTGCATTGGTTTAGGATCAAGCACCATTGTCTAGAAAATTCTTTATTAGTACGCCCCAATGTTGGTTGGTTCTTGATCCTAAACCCGCGGGGGATTAACCCCTCCTTGTGGTATTGAGAGAGTGTTAGCCCGTGTAGCTCCAATTCCACCAGGCGCTTTCTCAATCTCATAAGGTCTGCATTTATTTCACTTGGACTATCGATGTCAAATGCTAGTGACTCTGTACCAGTGAATAATATTTTGTTTACATCTTTATCCAGGAAACGTTTAGTTCCCGTGATATCTCCCACATCAAACTCCATGGTCAACAACAGAGAATGGACACAAATCGCAAAAACTACAATCAATTGGAAGAAATAACATACACAAAGAAAAAAATAATCATTAAAATGGCGGTGCAGCATATATATCTCCAACTTGTTTGCTGGCAGTATAATAATGTTTGTTTAATAATTCATTTTATTTGCAGTGTATCGGGACTGCGATGGGGTCCAATATGGCCCCATCGTATGCCAACATTTTTATGTATCAATATGAGTTAGTCAACATTATTCAAAATTTAATTTTTTCAAAACATATCGCGTTATATACGCGTTACATCGACGATGTCTTCATGGTGTGGACTGGGACCGAGACCGAGCTGCTTAAATTTGTTGACCATTTGAATGGTTTACCGGGATCGATCAGATTCACATGTGCATTCAGTTCTGTTTGTATTAATTATTTGGATATTACTTTACACTGCAGAGATGGGCATTTTGTGACGACCCTCTATAAAAAGTCTACGGACAAAAACACTCTTTTGGCTGCAGACAGCTTTCACCCTCAGCCGCTCAAAAGAGGGCTGCCATACTCCCAGATGGTACGAGCAGTACGCAATACTTCTGACATCGCTGAGTTGGAACATACACTTGACAGAATGTTAGACAACTTGGGATGACAGAAATGTTGTCTGGCGCAATGCTGCCCTTTTGTGCCCACTCACGTAAGTGTCACCCACACTTAAAATACCGTACAAACAAAGAAAATTGTGAAATAGGTATACAATAAGGCGCAAATACAATACTTAGAGGTACAACAAGGTGTGATCTTCTTTTTGCTGTGCGTAATCTTTGTCAATGGATTTTTTAGGGTCCGAACCGTTTTTTCATTTGCCGGTGTTGTTCCCAAAAAATAAAAATAAAGATTATATTTAAACCACGTGTATAAGTATCAATTTTAAGGTGTTTCTTTTTAGAGGATAGGTAGTGTGTGCGTACCAAACTCACGTTTGTGTACGTTGGTGTGAAGCCTATCAAGGTATCTTTCTTGGTGATGATCAGAAGACCAGAAGTTACTTTGCTTGAAGCAAACAGTGATGTTTCCAGGGTGTGCTCACTCACCAATAAGTGGTGTACAAAACATATGTAAAGGTTTCTTTAGTGGCAAAATGGGCGTACCCCAACTCACGGTGTTCGGGATGTTATCCAAACGTGTATGGGTATCTTTATGTTTTCTCAAGTTTTGTGCAGGAAACCGGAGTTTATTTTGTTTGAAGAGAGAGGTGACTCTGGCGAGTAGTGCTCGAAAGGAAGAAGAAAGTACAATGTGTAGATCCACAATGCTTTACCGTAGAGTGTAAAAACATATATGTGAGGGGCTCAAGGATGGCGTACCTCACTCACCAATATGTGACACAGAAAACATCTATAGTGATTTCTTTATAGAAGAAATGGGCGTACCCCCACTCACGGTAGTGATGATTCTTTCAAACATATATGGGTATCTTTTTCCTCAGGACGTAGTGCGGCATTCATTCGATAAATCTCGGAAAGAAGTTTTGATATACCAGGGATCAGGATTTATCACAACTATATAATCTTAATTTATCAAGCTGAGAAACGTTTATATAGGGCGGGCGTACCAAACTCACACTTTGTGTGCTGGGTTGTCCGCTTATAAAGGTTTCTTTGTATTTTTTTCAAGGTGAAGAAGCCGATAGGTCTTGTCACAGTGTGTTATCCAGGGACCATATAAAGAGAAAATATATATCCCCAATGTAGAGATGGCCACAATACACAAAATTTCCAAAGTAATATCAGGGGTACGTGACGTACCTAACTCACCACTTTATGTGGCAGCTATAAGCCTGTAGCGGTTTCTTTAAAGTTTTTCAGCCCCACAGATATCAAAATAGGCGAGGGTGTTTTTTATAAAAATACAAAAAGGCTTTAATCCAGAAAATCCATATAAGGTAGAACAAGGCCCACCAAGGGCTCGGCAAGAGTTAAAATCTTGAGAAAGGTCCTTGACCGAAACGCGTTGATGATATTGGAGAGGAGTGAACAGCCTACCAACCTCCCCCGGATGTATGTATCAGACTTTGTTCTGTGTTTGTTTTTTTAATTGCTTTTTAACTTGTTTTTTATACCAGTGTGGTGTTTACATTGGATTGATTTTAACTCTTGCCGAGCCCTTGGTGGGCCTTGTTCTACCTTATATGGATTTTCTGGATTAAAGCCTTTTTGTATTTTTATAAAAAACACCCTCGCCTATTTTGATATCTGTGGGGCTGAAAAACTTTAAAGAAACCGCTACAGGCTTATAGCTGCCACATAAAGTGGTGAGTTAGGTACGTCACGTACCCCTGATATTACTTTGGAAATTTTGTGTATTGTGGCCATCTCTACATTGGGGATATATATTTTCTCTTTATATGGTCCCTGGATAACACACTGTGACAAGACCTATCGGCTTCTTCACCTTGAAAAAAATACAAAGAAACCTTTATAAGCGGACAACCCAGCACACAAAGTGTGAGTTTGGTACGCCCGCCCTATATAAACGTTTCTCAGCTTGATAAATTAAGATTATATAGTTGTGATAAATCCTGATCCCTGGTATATCAAAACTTCTTTCCGAGATTTATCGAATGAATGCCGCACTACGTCCTGAGGAAAAAGATACCCATATATGTTTGAAAGAATCATCACTACCGTGAGTGGGGGTACGCCCATTTCTTCTATAAAGAAATCACTATAGATGTTTTCTGTGTCACATATTGGTGAGTGAGGTACGCCATCCTTGAGCCCCTCACATATATGTTTTTACACTCTACGGTAAAGCATTGTGGATCTACACATTGTACTTTCTTCTTCCTTTCGAGCACTACTCGCCAGAGTCACCTCTCTCTTCAAACAAAATAAACTCCGGTTTCCTGCACAAAACTTGAGAAAACATAAAGATACCCATACACGTTTGGATAACATCCCGAACACCGTGAGTTGGGGTACGCCCATTTTGCCACTAAAGAAACCTTTACATATGTTTTGTACACCACTTATTGGTGAGTGAGCACACCCTGGAAACATCACTGTTTGCTTCAAGCAAAGTAACTTCTGGTCTTCTGATCATCACCAAGAAAGATACCTTGATAGGCTTCACACCAACGTACACAAACGTGAGTTTGGTACGCACACACTACCTATCCTCTAAAAAGAAACACCTTAAAATTGATACTTATACACGTGGTTTAAATATAATCTTTATTTTTATTTTTTGGGAACAACACCGGCAAATGAAAAAACGGTTCGGACCCTAAAAAATCCATTGACAAAGATTACGCACAGCAAAAAGAAGATCACACCTTGTTGTACCTCTAAGTATTGTATTTGCGCCTTATTGTATACCTATTTCACAATTTTCTTTACTTGACAGAATGTGCCTAGATTTTAGAGCCCGGGGATATGATACTGGCGAAGTCCATTTGGCCAGACAACGAGCTAAAAGTCTAACCAGGACAGAGCTTATGAAATCAGCAACCAGTAAGCATAAACCCAGGATGACATTCTCTAGTACGTATTCTATTGCGTCCAATGAGATCCGAACAGCAATCAAGAAGCACTGGCATATTATCCAAACGGACCCAATCTTGGGGAAAATCTGCCAGGATGTTCCATTATTCTGTTACCGACGCAGTCACAACCTCAAGCAGCGAATGGTTTATACTGACATCAGCCCTCGAGTATGCCACAAAGAATCATGGCTACAGAAAACAGTTGGCTCCTTTCGCTGTGGAAAGTGCGTAAATTGCAAATACATCACAATGGCTAACAGTTTTTCACATCCGCTGACAGGGAAACAATATTCACTGAAACATCGAATGACGTGTGATACACGTTTTGTGATATACAAAATCTCCTGCCCGTGCAACTTAACGTACATTGGAAAGACTATACGTATGCTGAAGGAGAGAATATCAATGCACAGAAGTTCTATTAAAAAAGCATTAACAAAAATCGAACCCACCACTCCACCGGTGGCTAGGCATTATGCTAACTGTGGACACAAAATAAGTGATTTCACTTATATGCCCATTGATTGTGTACCACCGTTACGACGGGGTGGTGATCGGCACAAGATTTTGCTGCAGCGAGAGTGTTACTGGATTCACGAACTGCGCTCCATGAGTCCAGAAGGGTTAAATGAAGAATTCACCTTTGCCCCATTTCTATAACTCTGCGGTGGTCTCTTATAGGTTTATGGTTTTTGATTTAAAAATTTAGTTTATTTTAGAGTAGTTATGCACATGTATCGATCCGGTATAATATGGTTATATTTTTTGATATGAATCATGCATATCCTCTCCATCTTTTGCACATAGTGTGATGGCTCTATTTGTCTGTTTTGTTTATATGTGTATTTTGTTTTATGCTCCATGTTGTAGGTACATTACGTATCTTCAGCTTTTTCTCTAAAATTGCTATGGTAACCAATACACTTCCGGCCGGCACCAGGGAACCAAAAAACCGTCCCCGCAAGCTGGAACGCGGAAGTTGGCGTTTGACGTCACTTCCGGTTTCCCGGTGGACCGCGAGACGGCGAGTACGGTGTCCCATGATGCGGCAATCTACAGACAGGTGAGTGTACACCTTTCTCGCTACTTAAGGCGGCTCCCCAGCCACCCCGGTGTGCAACATAATTCTCATTCCCCTTTTGAGAAAGGCGTGGGTAACGCCGAAACGGCCCGTTAAGGGACTCTCTTTTGGCCAATGAAGCTGGATACGTAATGTATACCTGAGAGAATGTTTCTACAAAACTGTTTTTGCCATGTGATGTGATGTTGGGACTTTGGCGTTTTTGAAAAATGGATCCTTTTTATGGAACATAAAATACTTTTTACTTGCAAACAAGTTGACTGGTGCTGGTTTGTCTGAGGACTTGTGAATACATTACTTGGATATGAAACGGTATATATATATATATATATATATATATATATATATATATATATATATATATATATATATATATATATATATATATATATATATATATATGTAATGCCCCTTTCAGACCGCACTTTTTACCCGTTATTTTGCTGTTTTTTTACCATTTTAAAAAACGGTAATTTGTGCAGTCTGAAAGGTGCAGAGGGAATTTACCGGTTCTATTGAACTGGTATTTGTAAACGGTAATAAAGCAGGGTCCTACCCATTTCAGACCCGTTTTTTTTCATCCACTGTTTTCTATGGATTAAAACGGGTTCACTGTTGTGAAGGAACAAAAACTGCATTGAAATACCGTTTAAGGACAGAAACTGCACTGAAATACCGCTTAAAGACATGCGATGTGAAAGGGGTTTTAGCTGACAGACCCATTTTTAGAAACGTTTTAAAATACCTGGTCAAAGCCAGTTTTGCGGTCTGAAAGCAGTATAAGTTAGGTACGTTCCCTTATTCACAAAGTATTTATAAACTTTAAAGCAACACCTGCTCATTTGTGGATGTGCTAAATGCACATGGTTAGATATTCATTCCCTTTCTTTTTTGGGGACCGGTCCATACATCCGGACATTTGCGTATCCCACAACCACTCTTTGAACACCAACAAATGCGGACAAAGATACCTTTACATGAGTACATCTACTGTTGAAATCGTGAGTGTGATATGCCATCTTTGTGAATTGCTGAAAACTTAAAGATACCTTTATATGTGTCATCTTCATACACCTAATGTGAGTTAGGGTATGCCATCTATCCCTGTATTCACGGTGAAGGGAAAAACAGTGTTGATGGAAGATAAAGAAACCTTTTGACACCTAGATTTATCCACTTTTGTGTGAGTGGTGTACACTCTTCTATTTGTTAAGCACTTATACAACCAAAGTGACATTTTTTCACTCCTGATATTACACATTGTTTGTTTTTTATTTCTTATTTTTCAACCTTCTACTCTTGAGGGTCTTGGACATCTCATTGGAGAGAGCGAATGGAGGTTTCTGATCCACACATCTTCACAATACTGATCACCATCTCTACACAAGAAGGACATTGAGTATTCTTCTTCATTTTATTATTGTTTTATATTTATACACACAGCACCTATGATTGGTTCTGTTTTTACATTACTGTATTTGTATTGGATTTGGTGGGTATGTGGATACTCGGTTCAAATTCCAGAATCTTGGTACACAAGCATTGTCGGTCTAAAGTGGAAAAAAGAACTGGGGGGGGGGGGGGGGGGGGGGCGGCATTTAATCTGGGATCCTGACAGTTGGAACGTCCCAACAGTCAGAATCCTGGGCTGTTTTCTTCCAATTCGACAGTGACAGAAAGTTGGTGGATCGGCGAAAATGGCCACGGATTGTTGAAAGACGCACGTGGATTCGACAATCTGCGTCCATTTGGGACAAAACAGATAAGATATCCAAATTGAGCTGACTGCACATTTGACGAACAACAATGATGAACGACCAGCGGGTACATATTCGTAGCATACACACTAAAAGATATTTTGACCAATATTGTTCAGAAGGACCAAAATCAATGATCTTGGTCCAAAAATCATACAGTGTGTATGCACCTTTAGTTTAGCATTTATCTAGCACCTTGTAGAGGATAATAGCTAGAATTTTGTTGCTATGGGCAACATCTTTCGCCTCTAAAATCTCACACTTTTGTAAATTGACCCCTAAGGCTGAGTGCACACTTGACTGACACATTGGCTTTCCTGCCGTGGTGCCGAATGAGCAACCGATCAAGATAAGTGTAGACCAGTGGTTCCCAAACTGTGCGCCTAGGCACCCTGGGGTGCCTCAGAGCACTTGCAGGGGTGCCTCGGGTTGGTGGTCCAGAACCAATTCAAATTATATATGGTCAATGAAATAAGCAAAATCAGTGCTTGTGGCTTCCAGTTATAAAATATGTGGGTAAACAGAAGTGAATCATGTCCCTCACCACATTACTGGACCTAAGGATAAAATATACTCACAACTTATTTAAATTAAATATATTTTGAAAAAATTCTCAATAAGAAACTTTTGGCCTAGGGGTGCCCAGAAAAATATTCTGATACTGTAGAGTGCCGTGATTCAAAAAGTTTGGGAACCACTGGTGTAGACCCTTACTGAATGGACGATTGACTCATCAGTAAGGATCCCCAGTGGGTGTGCATTTGAATTTGCCCGACCAACTGTTACGTCAGATCCCTGCGGCAAGTTTATGGTCAGTCAGTGGGCTGTGAGTACACACAGCCAGATGTCCAATATATCTGTACCCATAATGGGGGAAATTTACTAAAGGAAATTTGTAAAAAAATAGGTGTATTTGTATCCAGAAATACACTTATTCTTGACATTTACTATTCCGAAAATACGGCAATTCGTATTCGTATTGATAGCACATCAATACGACTATGAATTGCCGTATTTTCGGGATAGTAAATGTCAAAAATAAGTGTATTTCTGGATACAAATACACCTATTTTTTTACAAATTTCCTTTAGTAAATTTCCCCCAATATGTACAAATGTGAACAGGTTCACAACAATATATCAATAATTTGCTTGAATGGCCAATATTATCGGCCAGTGTGATCCCAGCTTGCATGGGCCTATTAGCTGTTGCTAATAACAGGTACTTTATTGCTCAGACAGTCTTTCTGGACTTCTGTTAGTATAAATGTGTACCTTGTTTAGTATATAAATTGCTTGAGAGTGCCGTACAAGATTGTGTTAGTGCACCTTTAAGGTTTCTCCAGATCTCTAAACCATCCGCACATCTCACTCTGATAATGTACAAACTGCAGCAATTGTTTTTTTAATTATTAAGGAAAATCTGAAAAGCAATACATCAAGTGACATCATTAAAACACAATTTGTGTGGGACATCTGCTAAATAAGTTAGTGGAGCACTGAATCACAAAGCCAAGTATGAAATCACCCAACACAGACAAGCTCTTAGGCAGCCAGATGTTACTGTGTGGAGGACGGATTTCATGATTTGGAAAGGAAAAAAAAACCCCTTACAGCTGTCACGTATATCTCTCTTCTTCTGCGGTTCTAATGCCTGTAAGATTAACCACTGTGGGCTTGTTGCAGAGTTTTGCACAAAATTAGTACATACACAGCATTAATTTATCTGTGGCAAGCTGTATAGATACTGTAGCAATGGGAGTATGAGGGGGAGTATATAGGAGTGACAGGGGGGGGGTGATTCGCTAACATTCCTCGATTCAATTGGAATCGAATCGGGATCGAATGGAATGGCAAGCAAAACACATTCGATTTGGACTATATAGTACAGATCTGCACAGTCTATTTTTGTATTCGATTTTGTTTATCAGGATCAAATTGGCATCAAATGCGACTGAAAACTGTTCGATGTCCATTCAATTTCTAGTCAATTTTGCTTATATAAGCAAAATCGAAAAGAAAAATAGACCAAATCTAACCGTGTGAACGTACACCCTACACCTATTTATTTATTCTCGCCAATGCAAATAAAAGGGTGGCATTGGCCCAAACTATCAGTCCCATCCTTTTGGACTACTGTATGTTATCGCTCCATTTCCTCAGTTGGAACAGAATTGGGGTTTTTCTCCAACCTTTTCCTTGTTCAGAAAGGATTCTTCTGGCCAGTCTTACATTTCCACACGTTGGATGCTAGTTTTGGGTAGATAATTTTTTGATGCAAATACTTCGGTTACTGATCCACAGCAAGGGGGCCAACAAATGTTTAGTCTAACTGGATGTCTGAGATGTGAATCCTCACTTTCTGCTTTGGACAGATTATCCTGCTCTTCTCAGTTTTGCAGTTGGATCCAATCCCTACCAATTCCAGGTCCCACCATTTAAAATAGCAAAATGGTTTCACCAAGATCATGTCGAGGATGGTGATCTTACTATGCAATGATCGTGCCTTATCTAGACGATCTGCTTGGGATAGCTGATTCTCATTCATGGTTAGTAAAGCCCCTAGATCAGTGGTCGCCAACCCATCCCTCGCGAACTACCGGCAGCTCGCCTGAGCGAAATGGGTGGCTTGACCACTTTTGCCCGCGACACCCTAAAGTGTGTCTGCTGCCGTCCGCCCTCCCCTGTGTGCGCTGCCACCCGCCTGTGTGTCCGCTGCCACCTTCCCCTGGACAGTACACACTACGATCCTCACTTGGAGGAGTCAGATGCTAGAGGTCATATTTGACCTCTAGCATCTGACAGGAAGCACAGCGCTGCAGCATTACCAGCACTTCCTGGTAACGCTGCAGTGCTGTGCTCCCTCTCACACGCTAGAAGTCAAATATGATTTCTGGCATCTGTCTGAAAATCAACCCATTGACAAAGAGCATTAACCCCTTGGCAACCAGCATTAACCCCTGGCAATGGACATTAACCCCTTGGCAACGAATATTGACCCCTGGCACCAAGCAGGCAATTTACAATTTATCGGAAGCCTTACTGTGGGAGGCATTGTGGTGTGGCATAATGTGTATCGGATTTTGTGAAATTATACCGTTTTTTTTTAGATGGTCCTGCGGGGATTATACACTGTGCATGCGTCTAATCAGGCAGGCAGAGGGGCTGGAGGCATGGGCAGCAGTTCATACAGCACTGGCCATGCCTTTACAGCGACAAAAACAGTGCATATATTCCTTTGTCCGCTGGCAAAGTTGGGAGGTTTGCATTAGGTGTGAGGGACATTGCAATGTGTGGCATAATGTGTCAGGGGCATTACAGTGTGCAGCAAATTGTGCAGGGGCATTACAGTGTGCAGCATAGTATCAGGGGCATTGGACAAATTTTAGTAGCTCTCCAGGAGGTTTTTATTGTCTTTTTTTTGTCTCAAGTAGCTCACACTCAATTAAGGTTGGAGACCACTGCCCTAGATCATATGGTACAAGTACTTCAGGATCATGGCTCATGGCTCCTAAGTCTCACCTTATGCCTTGTCAATGCTATTCTGGAATGTTCTGTATAGCACATTGCATGTAATAGATGGCGTGGCGTGTTTCCCAGTTGCGCATGTGTAATGAACAGGTTCATCTCAGTTTCTTCATTTCTGGAAAGTTGTTTTGCACGGTCAGATGTAGGATGGATTCCTCCAGATCAGCAAATTTATCGTGGGATGAAAGAATTGTATGGAGAGCAGTGTCTCGCATGGTGCACCATTTGGGAATGAGATCCTTCACAGCCGAAATCATGTCAGGCTTGGTGACCACGTGCGCCTGCCCGGGCCATTGCAATTCCTTGATGCTTTCGCGTCTTATCTCATACACTGAGGTCTTAAAATCAGAGACCAAGTGGGAGATGACCTTGATGTATGAAGAGCAGCAGATCAACTGATTTCACAGTGATTTTCTTTTCGCGATACGATATGGGATGCATTATGCTCCCCCCTCAAAAATATGTGTCGACCTTTTGCGTGCTGACCATACCCATGTTAACATTAAGTTGTGTTAACCTATGGTATGTTGACCATTTTCAGGTGTCAGCCTAGTCACTGTCGACCATTAGTGGTCAACCTAATGACCGTTGACCAAGACATTGTCGAGCCCCTATACCAGGGGTTCCCAAACTTATTTGAATCACGGCGCCCTAGAGCATCAAAATATTTTCAAGGCACCCCTAGGCCAAATGCTTCTTATCGAGAAATTCAGAAAAAAAATATTAAAGTAAGTACATTGTGTTTATAGATCACAGTTATCTGGTGAGGGACAGGATTTACTTATGTTTGTCCACATAAGTGCACGGTAAGACAAACACATTAGATTTGGACTATATAGCACAGATGTGATAAACGTCCTTTTGTATTGTGTATAAATGAGTGTGTTAGTACATATTTGGCCAAAATGCTTGCACATCTACCATGTCAACGGAAACATCCAGTGGGATCTTAACATCCCTAATACAACCACATTAAATCAATTTACCTATAATAGGACATGTGCTAAGTAAAATCCCCTAAGGGCAGATAGGAGGTGGTACTAATACAAGCATAAGGAGTATCTACCTTTACATGGACTTTACATGCACAAATACTTTTTGAAACTTCTGCACCTTCTCTATTAGAATCAATTAATTTGTCCAAATGTTTTTTTTCATTGCTCAAAATATATTTTTTAAACCCATTTTCCTTATGATCTATTTTCATTTAGCGCCAGATCAGGTGAATGCGGTGGGTGGGGCAAAGATGTCATGGTTATAAAATGATTAACACTGAAGGCTGTGTGGGCAGGTGTGTTGTCATGGGGCAGTACGGATGGTGTAATGGTTAGCATTACTGCCTCACAGCACTGAGGTCATGGGCTCGATTCCCACCATGGCTCTAACTGTGCGGAGTTTGTATATTTGGATGGGTTGCCTCCGGGTACTCCGGCTTCCTCCCGCAATCCAAAAATATACTGGTAGGCAAATTGGCTCCCAACAAAATTAACCCTAGAATGTCTGTGTGTGCATGTACATGTGGTAGGGAATATAGAGTGTAAGCTCCACTGGGGCAGGGACTAATGTGAGTGTTCAACTATTATCTGTACAGCGCTGCGGAATATGTGTGCGCTCGCTATATAAGAAACTGATAATAAATAAATGATGGGAGAACCAGTCTCTTGTTTGCCACAAACCTTTTCAGACCTTCCAAAAAATGATTTGGTTTTCTGTTTGACCTTGCGGTACAGATTCTGAGTGATCTTCCAGAATGGCTTGACAAATATTCATCACATTTTCATCAATTCGGGCAGTTGAAGGACGTCTGTAACGAGGTTAATCATCAATTGACATTTTTCCTCATGTGAAACAGGAGAACCGTTTGTAACCTTGTATTTTTACTTATGGCAGCTTCCTCGTAAACTGTTTGTAGCATAACATCCGCTTATGACACTTTGGGGCAGATGTATGAATCTGCCCATAACGTTTATTAAATAACGGGTCCCGCTTCTCCAGCATAACATGGAGAAGCGGGCACACGTTATGGGCAGATGTATGATCCCCCCCCCAAGCCAGTAAGGAGAGCCATTATGTTCAGCGATTACGGCTCTCCTTATTGGCTCCCTGCGCATGCTCAGTGCGCCCCCCCCCCCCCCCCCCGGCCGGCTATAATGGGCATGCGCGAGATCTCGCTAAAACCGCGAGATCTCCAGTGCAGCCCGAGCCAGAAGCAGGGCTAGCGTTGTCCCCGCAGTGGGGGGGGGATTGCGTAACTCGGCGGGCTGTCACTAGCGCACGTTAGGTGCGCTAGTAATACATTAGGGAAATTGTAATCCCCCACAGTTACCAGCGTTTAGTGCATTTCTGCACTTAACACTGGTTCATACATCTGCCCCTTTTTGTCCTAAACGGAAACAAAAATCACTGGAGTCAAATTCTAACTTCCCCCATGTCGGCGGGAATACTGACTCGGAAGGGTTCCGCAAACATTTATTTAGCGATGGAAGCCCACACTACAAGAGCCCCACTCAGGGCCAGTGACAGGGAGAGTCAATGGGTACACCCATACAGGGCCTGACCTTGTGAAGGGCCCCAAGGTTCTATGGGGCTGTAAGCATGGTTATGGCAGTGACTAGTTTATAAAAGGTACCTGTATTCATTCCTGGAAGGGAACTTCCTCGGACCTCTCCTCCTATAACTCTCTTTGGCCTGGTCACCTGTCCGGCTACCCGTACTAATGAGCCTAGTGACATCCCACAATGCAGCAAACAGCAATGCTGTGCCCTCCTATCTGCCCTTCCCTATTACATTGCATAGTGCCGGGGTTCTCAAACTCAGTCCTTAGGACCCCACACATTTGATGTTTTTCAGGTCACCCAGCAGGTGCACTCATTACTCACTGACACATTTTAAAAGATCCACAGGTGGAGCTTTTTATTTTACTTGTGATCCTGTGAGGAGTCCTGCAAAACATGCGCTGTGTGGTGTCCTGAGGATCGCGTTTGAGAACCTGTGGCCTAGTGAATATTAATTATGTTTTTCTGTAATAATCAAAAAACACATCCAATATGCCAAGTAATAAAACTCTGTTGCTGAAGGGAGGTGGGGTTGGGTGGGGAGGACCCAGAGACATCAGTGTACCGGGCCCCAAGATTTCTGGTGCCAGCCCTGGCCCTGCCCTCCAGAACATTTCTGTTACTTTTGGGTGCCCTCTCATATAATCAATGTATCCAGGTACTGTGTAGGGAAGCTAGATCATCCCTTTAATAAGGGACACATGAATTGGACAAGTTCTGTGGATGGCTGACTTAAATGGCGGGATGTATTGGCTTCCAAACGCCGGCCGAACTTGATTGTTTATTTTAAAACGGCAATCATTTACAAGGCACGGTTTTGCGTTTTTTTTCGGGGGCGTGGCCTATCGGGAAGGGGGCGTGGTCTATAATAGCGGCACTGCCGCGAGGCCACGCCCCCATTTTCGCCGCTCGTCGGCGCTGAATAGACGCTGTGCGCATGCGCACAGCGTCTATTCTTGGCAGGCTGGGGGGCTCCCAACTGTCCCCCCCCACCGCGGGACAATGGCGGCCCCGGGCGGGACGCGGGAACGTCCCCGAATATCGGGACGTTCCCGCGGTTATCGGGACAGTTGGGAGGTATGTTATGGTGAACATGAATAAGGCAGTTAGGCTTAAACTAAAAGTGTATCGGAAATGTATTTGTCGACACACCCCTCAGGACTTACCTGAACAGATTTCTTATTACTTGCAACTAACAGCGCTGATCACCTGAGATCTATCTTTCATTACACTGCTAATAGCCCTTAAACTCAATCGGAGATTGTGACATCCTGCCTTAGCTTATTTAGAAGCATCCTACCAGAGTCACTTAAGTATGCAATCTAGACCGGGAGTTCCCAACCACGGTTCTCAAGTCACCTTGATATTCCATTTACATTGCTGATTTGACCCAGATTTTTGCCAGGTTATCCTTGGTTGCATCTCAGTGTAAGGGGTTCTGAAAAAAAAACCAGGGTGCAGGGACCCTGGATTCCAACTCTGGTAGCAATCCCGATTGGTCCGCGAAGCAGGGGCAGAACTCTGGGAGGCAATGGAGTCATCTGCCGCCGGGCTCCTGCTCTCAAGGGGGCACCTCTCCTCCCCTGCCAGTTTAAATCAGTCAATTGAAAGCCATCAATATCGCTTCTGTAGCTGACTTCTGAAATATATATGTGTTCTCTCTCTCTCTCTCTCTCTCTCTCTCTCTCTCTCTCTCTCTCTCTCTCTCTCTCTCTCTCTCTCTCTCTCTCTCTCTCTCTATGTGTGTGTGTAAAACATGTATATTTCAGAACAGACACATATTATATAAGGTTGTGTGTATGTGTGGGGGGGGGGGGGGGGGGAGGGCACCAATATATATCTTGCCTCCGGGCAACTGTGACGAACTGCCGCAAAGGAACTGGGTTACAAGGCAGCATGAACAGGTAACCCGGGTAGGATGACACAGGTCCCTTATACTATAGATCCTATAGAGAGCCAGTTTACCAGCTCTAGGAGATGTCTCCAAGCATCGGCAGCGGTGAAGCCATGGCAATATTCAAAGGTCAGCCTGTAATGTTTTGGGGTTTTAAGCCACTGTGACACAGCTGTAACCTTGAAGAAACCTGTGCATGACCCAGGATTGTAGTGTGACAGAAGTATTACAGGGCTGTTTTTAAGGAAAGCTATACTTGAGGTGGCTTTTATTAGTACCTTCGTTATTTTGATATAACAATCAAAATAAGCATGGATATACCTGGACTGTAAGTGGGCTTTGTGGACGAGGTTGGTAAATGACTTTTTGCCCCTTTAGGGGATTTAATTATTTTTGTCCATAATTCAGGGGTAGATGTATGTAGCAGTAATAAGGAAGTAATAAGTCAGCCAGTGGAGAAGTGGCCCATGGCAACCAATCAGCACTGAAGTAACATCTATAATTTGCAGCTGATTGGTTGCCATGGGCCACTTCTCATCTGACTCACTTCTCCTCCATTATCACTGCTTCATACATCTTCCCCTCAGTCACAACTGTTGAATATGTAGTGACTCTCTCTAAGCAGCGCCACCTAGGGGTAACAGCTTTTTGATTGATACCATTTCTACGATTCTCACAATATTTCTTTGTGGTACATTATTTTTCCCACAACATGTTCTAAAATAGTTGAATTATATCCAAATCGCCTGGTGCGGTGTTTCCCACTTCTCCATCTGCTGGAAGCCTGCTATCTGCCCTGAGAACAGTGCTGCCGTTTCCTAAACCAAATAGTTCCGATGACGCATCAGAAGCCTCCTGTGCGCAGGAAAGTTTCACAGATAAATGGAATAGTTTCCCAAATCTCAGATAAATAATCTGCCTTCCAACAAGTGCCCCATATTAGAGATTCTAAAATCCTCTATGAAAAACAATTCAATTTGGAGGATCAGATACACCCGCTGTTATGAAGAAATATTTTATTTTCCCTGGAAATGGGCCTGGTGGATAGTCTGAGTCACCCATCACCTGTTTCTGGCTGCAAATGTATTTGCTCTTAAGAAATGTAAGCGGGTTAAAGTTTTTCTTTTTTTAATAGTAGCTTTTTTTGAATTTATGCATTATAGGGTAAAAGGTAGGGTCAAAAGGTCAACAGTGCCAAAAGTTTGAAATGCAATAGGTCGACAGGGTGAAATGTTCAACAGGGACAAAAGTTCAACATGCAATATGTCAACCGGGCAAAAGGTTCACCATGCAATCGGTCGACAGGGTCAAAAGGGACAAAAGTTCAAAATGCAATAGGTCAACCTGCCTTAAATCAACAGGGTCAAATATGGCCAGGGTCAAAATGTTGACACATGAAGTCGACATGAGTTTTTCATGATTTTTTAACTACCGTGTTCTTACTTCAGCATCTATGTCGACATAGAGGAAGAACATTATTATGCGTGCCGACGACAGCCTGGTACCGAGCCTGAAGCAAGGGTATGCATTAGACTAATTGGGGGTCCATGTTGACAGTTGTGGAAATGAACATCAAGTTTTTTTAACCGAATGTCGACCTTTTCAGGTCGACATTTTGACCCTGTCATCATTTTGTCCCTGTAGACCTTTGTTGGCTGTTTGACCCTGTCTATCTTTTGGGGTAGACCTATTGACTATCTACCTAGACACAGTGAGTGACATTTAATAGAATACGATTTTTAGTAACATTTTGAAATCTCACTTTATCGCACCGTATCACACTTTTTAAAATCGCATTTTTTCCATCAAAACCAATTATTTAATGGGGTGCGAAAATGCGTGAAAAACGTGTGAAACAGTGCAAAGAGATGCGAAATGTGCGATTTCCCCCGACGGTCATGCGCGAGTTTAGGAACAACCAGAATGCGAATTACAACACTGCCTCCGCATGCCAAATAACCCCCTAACCTATTGTCCTACATTATGCATCACACCCCTATGTAAAGCACCATTTTGACCTTTGAAAAGGTAGTAAGGAGCATGGAGAGGAGCAGTGTCAGTGAGCGCAGTATGTCTGGGAGTGGAGGTGGCAGAGGCATCAGGGGGCCAGTGACAGCCAGCACTAGCAGAGGAGCCAGGGGGAGAGCCAGCAGAGGCATGTGTGATGGCAACCCCTGCAACTGTGGACTGAATGATGACGTAACCTGGATCGGGTGACGGCAATGGATTCTGGATTTCTTCACGGCCCTTGTTCGCTGACGACAGACACTGGAGGCAGGAGAGGGGACGCCCCAGGGAGGACCCACAAAGAAAAGAGGGCAACCACGGCTAGCAGCAATGAATATTTATTAATAGGAGACGTAGTGTAATTGCTGCAATGCATTTCAAGTATTTGTGCAATATCAAACAAAAAAGACATATAAATACTCCTGTCAGAATTTAGTAGTGAATGACCACATCAGTAATAGTTAATGGCCAGGCTGCAGTGGTCATTTACCACCTCTTACCAAAAGACAATAACACACACCTGTCGCGTAAGAAATTACATAACATAATGACTTCAGAAAGATATTGCAATAGAACGAAGTTAAAGAAGATGATCTGAGAAAGGATGATATCAATAAAGATAAGACTGTCACTTAAACACTCTATTGTAACTCAACTACTTTACCACCAAATGTCCACTAGGTAGTGCTACACCTTATGCATATGCATACTATACTGTAGTTCCAGATGCAACACAGTCCCTGAAGATGAATAAAGGTCCCACGAAGGCAAATCCTCAGAGGATGGAATAGGCCCTACCTTAGTGTGCACACTACTTTAAATAGGCCAGAAAATATTAACAGTCCTCTCTAAAGAGGTACAGGCGAGTTCCTGTTACCTAGGGTAACTCCCTGCTGAAAATGCAGCAGTCTGTAAAGGGAGTCTAAACAGAACAATAACCTCAGGAGAGGGACAGACGAGCTCATGTTACCTAGGGTAACTCCCTGTAGGAAAGGGAACAAATAGGCTGTAAGGGAAGTCTTACTAAATAATAAGCTCTGCGATGGGGTCAATGGCTCCAGTAGCTATTCCTCCGGTCAGCACTGTTTGGGGTGGTAGTAATAACCCTGCTGGGTGTTAGTCCTCAGCAGTGGGGCTACAGGTGTCCCTGTTAATTGGGCAAAATGTGAGTCCTGCTGCCCAGTGAGAACAGCTACTGGTGGGGGTAACTCCTGGCGCCAGAAGAGGGGTTTGCAGGGGTGCTCACCACCCTTGGCTGGTGTGGATGCTTGCTGGAGACACAGGTGGGGGCGGCAAGAGTCAGTCTCTGCTGGGGCAGTTGGTGTGTGGGTCAGCCTGTGGGGTGCTGAGTGCCCTGTTACCTGCGGCTCAGCTGCTGTTGCCGGCTCCAGGCCGGTTACGACTCTTGCTGTCGGCTCAAGGCTGGACCTTCTCCTCCAGGTGGCGTCGGGCAGCATCTCCCTATGCAGCATGCGGCCTCTCCGCCGTGGAGGCCTGTCCACCATTTTCAGCCACAATGATCCAGAAGAACAGGAAAGAGACAGTGGAAGTAGCGCTAGGAAGTATTAATAATAAAAATAAGTAATCATAAGAGCCAGTCAAATTAATATAATATTTATGTTAATTCATTGATAAAACATACATAAAAGAAAAAATATATAATCTCGTCACCTTTAATAATTTATACGATTATGTACCAGCCAATACATCAATAAAAGGAAAAAAAATACATTTATTTTTATTTTTTAAATCATCTCTCATCTGCTCATATAAGTCGAACAGGTTATTGCTGTTCAGCCAAAACATCCACACAACCTGTTGATCAGAGAGGGAGTCCAGATTCAGCCTAGCATGATATGTACGTGAAGTATGCAGTATTCTGGGTACCTGGATCTGGCGCGCAGCTTCCTCCCTCGTCGCGTGCAGCTCCTCCAAACGGTCAAAATCACAAAGCGCCAACTCCACACCACTCTGCACAATCTCCATTTCTCAAACCCTCACAGGTGTCCTTAATGATGTTGGTGAATATGTAGGGGACTTTATGATTCAAATTGAGGACACCTGTGAGAAAATTAACCATTTCTGCACTTGACCAAAGTTGCTGGGTCAATTCGCCCATCAGAACCTGGTCTAAAACATTGGCGATTTTTAGACACTTTAAAAATGCGAACTCCGTTTGCGCATACCATTAAATAAGCGATTTGTATACTTTTGTATGGGAAAACATCTGGATGCGATAAAAATGCAAATTTAAACCGGCAAGTTTGAAAGTGCGAGTTATCGCACAAAATGTGCGAATTACGGAATTAAGTAAGCGATTTTTGGCAAAAAATGCGATAACGCCATTTTGTTGCCTAAATAGCCAAAAATCCCTACTCGCACTCTATTAAATGTCACCCCGTCTATCCAATAATCCACACCCGGTATTTAAAAGGTACTCACATTGTAAATACATAATCATACAGAACATCACATAGCATAAATATGACTGTTTATAAAAGTGTGCTATGTTGGACATACATTTAGATAAGTGGAAACATGTTTGGAATACCGATCGCCAATCAACTTCTGAAAGAGTAGAAGAAAGTTTGCTTCCAATTTTACTAAGGAGAAGAATTTTGATGGTTTCGTAGGACAGGTCAAAAGGTTATACAACCTCATTTATACTACCTCTATCCACAACCTCACTATACTACCTCTATCCACAACCTCACTATACTACCTCTATCCACAACCTCACTATACTACCTCTATCCACAGCCTCATTATACTACCTCTATCCACAACCTCATTATACTACCTCTATCCACAACCTCATTATACTACCTCTATCCGTAACCTCACTATACTACCTCTATCCACAACCTCATTATACTACCTCTATCCACAACCTCATTATACTACCTCTATCCACAACTTCATTATACTACCTCTATCCACAACCTCATTATACTACCTCTATCCACAACCTCATTATACTACCTCTATCCACAACCTCATTATACTACCTCTATCCACAACCTCATTATACTACCTCTATCCACAACCTCATTATACTACCTCTATCCGTAACCTCACTATACTACCTCTATCCACAACCTCATTATACTACCTCTATCCACAACCTCATTATACTACCTCTATCCACAACTTCATTATACTACCTCTATCCACAACCTCATTATACTACCTCTAGCCACAACCTCATTATACTACCTCTATCCACAACCTCATTATACTACCTCTATCCACAACCTCATTATACTACCTCTATCCACAACCTCATTATACTACCTCTATCCACAACCTCATTATACTACCTCTATCCACAACCTCATTATACTACCTCTATCCACAACCTCACTATACTACCTCTATCCACAACCTCATTATACTACCTCTATCCACAACCTCATTATACTACCTCTATCCACAACCTCATTATACTACCTCTATCCACAACCTCATTATACTACCTCTATCCACAACCTCATTATACTACCTCTATCCACAACCTCATTATACTACCTCTATCCACAACCTCATTATACTACCTCTATCCACAACCTCATTATACTACCTCTATCCACAACCTCATTATACTACCTCTATCCACAACCTCATTATACTACCTCTATCCACAACCTCATTATACTACCTCTATCCACAACCTCATTATACTACCTCTATCCACAACCTCATTATACTACCTCTATCCACAACCTCATTATACTACCTCTATCCACAACCTCACTATACTACCTCTATCCGTAACCTCACTATACTACCTCTAT
Organism: Crinia signifera; assembly: GCF_055691185.1. Taxonomy (NCBI): domain Eukaryota; kingdom Metazoa; phylum Chordata; class Amphibia; order Anura; family Myobatrachidae; genus Crinia; species Crinia signifera. Next base: position 34,503,901 of record NC_139228.1, on the reverse strand, counting down.
CCGTAACCTCACTATACTACCTCTATCCGCAACCTCACTATACTACCTCTATCCGCAACCTCACTATACTACCTCTATCCGCAACCTCACTATACTGCCTCTATCCGCAACCTCACTATACTACCTGTATCTGCAACCTCACTATACTGCCTGTATCCCCCACCTCACTATACTGCCTGTATCCCCCACCTCACTATACTGCCTGTATCCGCAACCTCACTATACTACCTCTATCCGCAACCTCACTATACTACCTGTATCCGCAACCTCACTATACTACCTCTATCCGCAACCTCACTATACTACCTCTATCCGCAACCTCATTATACTACCTCTATCCGTAACCTCACTATACTACCTGTATCCGCAACCTCACTATACTGCCTGTATTCCCCACCTCACTGTACTACCGCTATCCGCAACCTCATTTTACTACCGCTATCCACTCTAATAAGAAAACCTTGTATATAACAGGGTAATAACTACACCAAGTAAAGAGATTGTGTAACATTAAACACTCTTCATAATATCATAATTGCAGATATTTGAAGATTTCGGATTAAGAAATCAAGAACTGTGTAACATAATAAAGTACCCATCAATGTAACATCTCCCGGTCATATCTTTTTCTACATCTGTATGTATTTTGTGGGAAATTATTTGGCTATTGTGTTTACTGCAGTATTGATTACCCCAGTTGACCCTACTCAGGTTATGGTAACAATTTGTAGTCTGGAGACAAAGACATGAGACAGACTTTTGTACTGTTATCCGACTTTGAGCAGAACTATGAACGGCTCCTCTCAAAAGTGAAGAGTATTTTGAGGGATCCTATGCAACCCAGTGGAGAGTTGTTCTCGATAATACCATTGAATAAGAGATATCGCTCAATTTTGTGTAGAACCAGACGATTTAGAGAGAGTTTCTTTCCAGAAGCAATTCGTACTTTAAATAACTAGTGGGAGTATTGGTTGTAATGACGCATGGTTCTGTATTCTGATGTTGCTCCCTTCCTTTTGTCCTTGTCTATGCTGTACTGTTTCACATCTGAATTTCATTAAGTGTTCAAATTGTATGTTGGTATTTGCTGACAATAAAGATATATTATTATGTAACTAAAGCCCCATACACACTAGACAAGATAGTAAAAGATATCCCTCAGAAGAGCCCTTTTGAGAGATATTTTGTAATATCTTCTCATCCAGTGCTTACATCGTTATTGATGTGTGCTCCTACTTATTATTGAAGACCCTTGTCTGAACGTGTACTGATAAGGGAGGTCCTCATTAATGTCGGCCATGCTGCAGCATAGCAGTTGCTTCCACCATGCCCCCCCCCCGCTGTTGCTCTCTTCCCTGCTGGCATCAGAAACTGTACGCACATTATTGGCGTTTGTCGTGGATTGCCTAGTGTGTATGGGGCTTAACACTGATAGGGTAACTCACCAAAGGTCTAGGATTTGGAGAGGGTCTACCACACATAGTACTGTATGTTTCTATCATGAGGAAGTAGGTGGTACAAGAGGAGAGGATCAGCACTCCATGTATTGTAGAAGAGGCGCAGATCCTACAAGTACCACTCAAGACATTGATGTTACTATAATGGGTGCCCACCCTTAGGTCCAGCGGGCCAACGCATATGCTGCACCCATGTTTTATAACTTACCTTTCTGGAGTCCTGCATTGGAGCTCTGGCAAAATGGCCACAGAGCAGTAGGAATTTTTGTCTCCAGAACATGGTGTGCACCATGTTTCCAGAGATCTAAACATGAGCGGTAGGTTTTAGCACAATGCTAGAGTCTATTGCGTCATGAAAATTACAGGTCCCACATGTAGTCTGCATACCCGTCCTCTCTTAAAATGCCCCTGACAAATGACCTCTGAATGACACCAGTGCCAAGGTTGCTTTCGCGTGCTCTGATATCAGGTGGCCTAAACTTTCCTATAGTCAGGGCTGGAGGGGGACCGTAAGGAAAAGAGGATACAAATAGAATTTCTATCATATTAGCAAGAACATATTAGTTTTACTCTGTATCCTTTTGTTGCTCTTCTCTCTTCAACATCCCCCCATCCTTTTTTTTCTTTCCCTTTCTGCTTCATCTGTCTTTCCACTTATCTGTATATTTCTATTATCAAGAGAAAATGCAGGTGCACACTAAATACTAAATACGGCTATTTACAATAATTATAAGAAACTCTGCAGTATAACAAAGTAAATAACATCATTTTGGCCAAGACCTCATCTGGTAGGTCTCCAATACTAAGGACGTTCCTAGCCCAGCACAAGACAATCACCCCAAGTCAATCACAAATCAGGTGTTAAAATGTGTTCCATTAATAAGGAGTAGCAGCTATATATTCAGAGTGTACCTGTACATAGGTGAGAGGTAATAATTAGTTAGTTATTAATTAAGAATGTCAGTGTTACATTGGTAAAAAAAATCAGAGTACTAAAAAAGTGTTACAGTTTAACGCCCCAAAGCAGCCCGTTCACAACAATCCAGGGGGCCACACACCCCAAACTCATCCCTAAAACTGACAAATTGTCATTTCAGTTCTAGAGATGTTTTCGGGTCGGATCCAACTTGGTTGGTGTGGCCTGTGAATCCCTGTTAGCTGTTTTCTTCTATACTGCTAAAGAATTTTAGTTGTGGATAACAGAGGCGAGACAACCATTGATGCAGAAGGTGCAGTACACAGGGGTTCCTGAGGTCAAAGGCACTCACTGCTACCCCTGTTACCCTCTTCCTGTCACCCACTGTTTTTTCATGTCACACTCTGCCTCCCAGCATGTAGCACACATTTCTAATATGACACTAACCCCCACCCATTCCAGTATTCAATATTTCACACCTCCCCCCCAGTACACATTAACCTGTCACCGCCCAGTACACATTACCTTGTCATCCCCTCTCAGTACACATTAACCTGTTACAATCCCCCGGTACACATTAATATGTCACCCCCTCACTTCTTATTAACATGTCCCACTCCCCCTTTCCCCAGCATACATAAAATACTTCAGAGTCTGCAGAGATGGGAAGTACCGGGCAGGAGAGACACTTTCCCTGCTCTGTCAGTCTGACAGGCAGCAGCGTTGGCAGAGCTACAGTATGCTCCTCAAAGTCGTCGTCGTCCCCCCAATCCTCCACCCGCTGTTGGCAGCCGTAGAGGGGCCAGCAGGGAACCTGCTCAGATATCAGTGGGCTGCTGTCAGTGAGGAGGCAGGTATGTGCTGCTGTCAGTGAGGAAGCGTGGATGTGCTGCTGTCAGTGAGTAGGTGGGGATGTGCTGCTGTCAGTGAGGCAGAGATGTGCTGCTGTCAGTGAGTAGGTGGGGATGTGCTGCTGTCAGTGAGGCAGAGATGTGCTGCGGTCAGGTATGTGCTGCTGTCAGTGAGGAGGCAGGCATGTGCTGCTGTTAGTGAGGCATTGATGTGCTGCTGTCAGTGAGGAGGTGGGGATATGCTGCTGTCAGTGAGGCAGAGATGTGCTGCTGTCAGGGATGTGCTGCTGTCAGTGAGGAGGCAGGCAGGCATGTGCTGCTGTCAGTGAGGCAGGGGTGTGTTGCTGTCAGTGAGGAGGCAGAGATGTGCTGCTGTCAGTGAGGCAGAGATGTTCTGCTGTCAGTGAGGAGGCGGGATGTGCTGCTGTCAGTGAGGCAGAGATGTGCTGCTGTCAGTGAGGACATGGGGATGTGCTGCTGTCAGTGAGGCAGGGATGTGCTGCTGTCAGTGAGTAGGCGGGGATGTGCTGCTGTCAGTGAGGCAGAGATGTGCTGCTGTCAGTGTGGAGATGGGGATGTGCTGCTGTCAGTGAGGCAGAGATGTGCTTCTGTCGGCGATGTGCTGCTTTCAGTGAGGAGGCAGGCATGTGCTGCTGTCAGTTAGGAGGCATTGATGTGCTGCTAAAAAGAACAAAGTTGAAGGGTCAACACTAAGGGCCTTATTTTGGTTCACTCTTTCTGACAAAATACTTCTTAGATGGACAAAACCATGTGCACTGCAGGGGGGCAGATGTAACATGTGCAGAGAGAATTAGATTTGGGTGAGTAATTTTGTTTCTGTGCAGGGAAAATACTGGCTGCTTTATTTTTACACTTCAATATAGATCTCACTTTGAAATAAAACCCCACCCAAATCTAACTCTCTCTGCACATTTTGCATATGCTCCCCTGCAGTGCACATGGTTTTGTCCATCTAAGAAGGATTTTGTCAGAAAGAGTGAACCAAAATAAGGCCCTAAGGCCGGTTTCACACACTCCGGCTCCTGCCGGACGGTGAAGTCCCGCAAGGCCAGGGAGCTGTGCCGCACACAGTACTTTATCATGGAGGGCATGGCCACAGCCCTGCAGCCGTCCCTTCCAGCGGTGGGATCCGGCTGCAGCTGTGCGGCCGGGCCGTGACCGTCCCGTGTGAATGGACACAATAGTGTCCATTCACAACTACTGTGTGCGGCACGGCTTCCTGGCCGTGCGGGATTTGACCGTCCGGCAGGAGCCGGAGTGTGTGAAACCGGCCTCAGTGTTTTCCTTCTAGAGCGCTTGATTAGTGTTGCTTTACTTAATGGAGCAGCTGCTAGGGTGAGGATGGTCAGTCCTCACAAAAGAAACAAGTATGTACACAAAGATTTAGCAGCGCTCTTGTTTAATGATGAGTGAATGCCTCTTAAAATCAATATATTTTAATAATAAAGGTTATCAATCTTAGAATATTTATAATGCATCTGAGTGCAAAATGACAAAAATATACATATAAAAATTGTACAATTATATGTCATTGTACAATTTTTATATGTATATTTTTGTCATTTTGCACTCAGATGCATTATAAATATTCTAAGATTGATAACCTTTATTATTAAAATATATTGATTTTAAGAGGCATTCACTCATCATTAAACAAGAGTGCTGCTAAATCTTTGTGTACATAATTGATGTGCTGCTGTCAGTGAGGAGGTGGGGATATCCTGCTGTCAGTGAGAAGGGATGGGCTGCTGTCAATGAGTAGGCAGGGATATCCTGCTGTCAGTGAGAAGGGATGGGCTGCTGTCAATGAGTAGGCAGGGATGTGCTGCTGTCAGTGAGGCAGAGATGTTCTACTGTCAATGAGGAGGAAGGGATGTGCTGCTGTCACTGAGAAGGGATGCAGTGAGTGAAGAGGCTGGGATGTGCTGCTGTGAGTTAGGAGACAGGGATGTGCTGCGGTCAGTGAAAAGGCGGGGATGTGCTGCTGTCAGTGAGGAGGAAGAGATGTGCTGCTGTCAGTGAGAAGGCAGGGATGTGCTGCTGCCAGGGATGTGCTGCTGTCAGTGAGGAGGAAGGGATGTGCTGCTGTCAGTGAGAAGACAGGGATGTGCTGCTGCCAGGGATGTGCTGCTGTCAGTGAGGAGGCAGGCATGTGCTGCTGTCAGTGAGGCAGAGATGTGCTTATGTCAGTGAGGAGACTGGGATGTGCTGCTGTCAGTGAGGAGGGAGGGGAAAGGCTTCATTTATAAATAATGTATCTGTGAATGATGCAGATCGTATTTGATTTGTAACCTCAATAAACAGATCATGTGACTTGTTACAGAACTGTGATCAAAAATATCTCTCTTTTTTTCAGTGTAATGTAAGGTTATGGTAACTTTAAATATTAGATACAAATGTGTCTTCCTATAGCTAGCCTCAATATACCATGTGGCACAAGTCACCTGGTTGTTTCACACACATACACGGATATCTCAAGCCAGTAATTACTCAAGCACAACTTTATTTGGTCCAGGAAATGTTTAATGAGCTCCTATTCTTCTTATATAACTGTAATCTATATTTAGCTCTGGTGGTGTCTAATTTAGACTTGTTCCCCACCTAGTGGTCATTTCAATAATGTGAATAAATGTACAGTAAGACATTATACGATTTAGATCTGTGATAACAAGCAGCTGTGCCTTTAAAATAAAAAATAAAGTGTCACTTTAAACCTTGCAACAAATTTGTTGAAACCTTGGTTCTTGTCACAACTAACATTCGGCCGGGCAGTGGGTGACGTCTCAGGGCTCAGACCGCTGCTTAGAAAACAATGTGTTGGACCTATAATGGCATGAAGGTTGTTCTAATAGTATGTACCGGAGCAACGATACATCACAAGTGTCCAAATGGTACAAAAATCGTTAGCAAGATTGCAGTGCGCATACGCTCAATTGAGAGAAACTGTCAGTAAAGTAGGAACGGCTGCCGGTCATTTCAGTGTATTCCAGCTTATGGTACATGTGTACACCTAGATTCTTCATTGCGAATTCATTTAAAGTCCCATTTCAGGATTAAACTGTGTATTTTTAAAATTCATTATTTGTTTGGTCCACATTAAACATCACCTGCTGCATTAATGTTCAATGTCTGATTTATCTAGGATCATATTAATAATAACCTGAATTGCATGGTGTCTGCTCTGCATGTTTGTTTGTTTTTGTTATCCACAAACCAAATCCTTTTGATACCAACATCTAAAATTGTATTTGGCAATGGGATCTGAGCATGTGTTTGGGAAAACGATCAGAGAAGTGCTGGCAAGTTGGCAAGACATAAGTTCCAATGGGAGCACGTGCCAGCGATCAGTAAGAAGTACAGTGTTCCCGTACATAATCTCTTTCTGGGTTGCTACCTCCAGCCCACTGCAGAAAGAATGCAAGATCCTTATCTGGCACGGCCGTCCAATTGAAGTTTACAGGCTAATGCCATCTGAAGATGGCATTAATCCATAGCTGCTCCGAGGTCAAGCAGATTGAAGGTTGGAAATATCTCTGCTATCCCCTGCTATCCACCATGGTATTACATTCCATACTTAATTCTGACCTGATAAAAAGGCCCCCAAGAAAGAGTTAAGGGTAAATTTATTAAGATGGGAGTTGTATTGAAGATGAGATGTTGCCCATATCAGCCAATCAGATTCTACTTATTTATTTAGCACCTCCTAGATGATAATATATAGATTCTGATTGGTTTTTGCGGACAACATCTCATGTTCAATAGAACTCCCATCCTAGTGAATGTACCCTTTAGTGCACACAGTGGTCATTTGAGTGACGGTATGGGTCATTGGGTTGACTCAATAAAGGTCGACATACATTGGGTCGACCACTGAAGGTCGACAGGGCTTAGATGGACACCTGAAATAGGTTGACACAAGCATTAGGACAATGGGAAGGTCGACGGTAAAAAAGTAGACATATTTGACATGGACACCATCTAAGTGTTCCATGCCGACATTCCCAATGTCGACCTAATGCTTGAGTCGATCTTCCGACACTGTCGATCTTAGCTATGTTCACCTATTTCAGGTGTCAACCTAAGACCTGTTGACCTTCATAGGTCGACCTCCTTAGGGTCAACCTAATGACCATATCCCGGATCAGATGGATGTTGCAGAGGATGCCACTATTTATGATGTTGATACAAGAATACCTCCATATCATATCTGGTGAGTACTCAGAAAGTGTTACACCTGAAAGCCTGGATTGGTGTGGGGTATTGAAGTAATTGCTTTGGAGGTATGAATGAATCTAGGTTGCCTGAGACGGCTCTTTCTCATGAAATATATCCATAGAGACTGGGGAGAGAGTTGCCCGAAGGTGTGCGATGCGTATCCACTGTATTATATTAGTGGAGATGCAGATGTTCAAAATAAAACAATTATAATTAGACCGTTTCTGGCAGTTGGACTTGAACAGGAATATTTCTGGAAGCTGCACCAGTACCAGAATATTGCTGGTAGCCTGTCTGGAACTGGAGTAATGCTGGTGACTGGATTGGAACTTGGAGTAATGCTGGTGACCGGATAGGAACTGGAGTAATGCTGGTGACCGGATAGGAACTGGAGTAATGCTGGTGATCAGATTGGAGCTGAAGTAATGCTGGTGACCAGATAGGAACTGGAGTAATGCTGGTGACCGGATTGGAACTTGCAGTAATGCTGGTGACCGGATAGGAACTGGAGTAATGCTGGTGACCGGATAGGAACTGGAGTAATGCTGGTGACCAGATAGGAACTGGAGTAATGCTGGTGACTGGATTGGAACTTGGAGTTATGCTGGTGACCGGATAGGAACTGGAGTAATGCTGGTGACCTGATAGGAACTGGAGTAATGCTGGTGACCTGATAGGAACTGGAGTAATGCTGGTGACCGGATAGAAACTGGAGTAATGCTGGTGATCAGATTGGAGCTGAAGTAATGCTGGTGACCAGATAGGAACTGGAGTAATGCTGGTGACCGGATTGGAACTTGCAGTAATGCTGGTGACCGGATAGGAACTGGAGTAATGCTGGTGACCGGATAGGAACTGGAGTAATGCTGGTGACCAGATAGGAACTGGAGTAATGCTGGTGACTGGATAGGAACAGGAGTAATGCTGGTGACTGGATAGGAACAGGAGTAATGCTGGTGATTGGATAGGAACTTGAGTAATGCTGGTGACCGGATAGGAACTGGAGTAATGCTGCTGACCGGATTGGAACTTGCAGTAATGCTGGTGACCGGATAGGAACTGGAGTAATGGTGTATGACTGAGCTATATCTGAAACACATACAACAGGCGTAACTAAGCAATAAAATAACATTTGTTAAAACATGATTAAAAAGGTTTTATGGTAGGGTCTTTGATACCGTATGATAAATGAATAAATATATGGATATAGTCACCCAAGAGTCCAGATGGAATTGATGCCCAGTGTCCGTTCCTAGATTGCCTTCTTTTTTAGTTCCCAAAAGTTGGAGGCCAAAAAAGGATTGATTTGGGAGAGACTGGGCTCTCCAGAGACAGGGATGCCTGGATTAAGGGGTCCCGTTGTTAGAAAGCTGACTTGTTCCAATCCTGATGTCAGTATGGCTACAGGGAAAGAGGAAGGCTGGTCCGGTCCTTGAAAAAGTGGCAAAGCGAAACGCGTTGGTTACTCTCCACACGGACATCCACCATTTGGATTACAATTCTATATTCATTGCCACGACCGGACCAGCCTTCCCCTTCCCTGTAGCCATACTGACATCAGGATCGGAACAAGTCAGCTTTCTAACAACGGGACCCCTTAATCCAGGCATCCCTGTGGCTGGAGAGCGCAGTCTCTCCCAAAACAATCCTTTTTTGGCCTCCAACTTTTGGGAACTAAAAAAGAAGGCAATCTAGGAACGGACACTGGGCATCAATTCCATCTGGACTCTTGGGTGACTATATCCGTATATTTATTCATTTATCATACAGTATCAAAGACCCTACCATAAAACCTTTTTAATCATGTTTTAACAAATGTTATTTTAATTGCTTAGTTACAACTGTTGCTTTTGTTCAGATCTAGGGCGAGATGTATCAAATGGAAAATGCGGTAAAACCCCGGTTTTACTGCATTTTCCAATGTATCAAAAATGATACCGCAGTGTAGGGTATCGCCACCTTTGGGTGGCGATACCCTATAGAAGCCTATGGGCTTCTTTTCGCTGCCCGCCGACGCAAACCTGCCGCCTCGCCGACCCCCCCTCTCGCTTACTTTCCTGAACGGTCACCCTGGACCCCCTGGACCCTGGAAGGTAAACCCCTCCTCCCCCTAGTGATGCAGCCGGACGTCCTTCCGGCTGCAGGGGGGAGGAGGCGGCGCCGGGGACAGCTTGCTTAGCTGTCCCCGGCGTGAAGGATGCAGGAGCTGGCTGGGAGGTGACGGAGACCCCCCGCACACCACATTCCAGGTATCGCGGGGGGCCTCTGTCACCGCATCGCGATGCCAGCCGCATATGTTAGTACATATGCGGCGGCATCGCGGCGGGGGGGGGGGGGGGGGGGGCGCGCAAAGGGCGGCGATGTATTTTAATACATCGCGCCCATAGCACGGTTATACACCTTTTATTGTACCTGTTTCTCTTTTTGGGTTTGACACCCCATATTATTTAACCACAGCTAAGCAACCCTACTCCTACCTAGTTGCTTTCTTAGGACACTTTTAGGCAGATGTATTAAGCCTTAACAAGAGATAAATGCAAGGGTGATAAAGAGAGATAAATGTCCAGCCAATCACCAGCTAACTGCCATGTTACAGGCTGTGTTTGAAAAAAGTCTGTAAGGAGCTGATTGGCTGGACGTTTATCTCTCCTTATCACCCTTGCATTTATCTCTTGTTAAGGCTTAATACATCTGCCCCTCAGTGTTCTATCTTCTCCATTAGGAACTGGAGTAATGCTGGTGACCAGATTGGAGCTGAAGTAATGCTGGTGATCTGATTGGAGCTGAAGTAATGCTGGTGATCAGAGTGGAACTGGAGTAATGCCGGTGACTGGAATGGAACTGCAGCGATACTTGTGACCGGATTGGAACTTGGAGTAATGCTGGTGACCGGATAGAAACTGGAGTAATACTGGTGACCAGATTGGAACTTGGAGTAATGCTGGTGACCAGATTGGATCTGAAGTAATGCTGGTGATTGGAGTGGAACTGGAGTAATGCTGGTGATTGGAATGGAACTGGAGTAATGCTGGTGACTGGAATGGAACTGGAATAATGCTGGTGACCGGACTGGAACTGGAATAATGCTGGTGACCGGACTGGAACCGAAATAATGTTCAGAGTGAGCTTTGGAATGGTTCTCCTAGGAGAGAGAATCAGGAACCCACTGGGACGATGCAAACAGGATCCACAGAGAGCACAGCACTGCATGTTGACTTATGAGCCATACAGGAAACAGAATTTTTAGGATTGAGCTAAAGCGGATTGGTTGTAGTGGTCAGGTGACTCGGAATCTGGGCTCCAAGTTGTGGAAAGACATTAGGTGAGTTAATCCAACATGGCTGCACCCATGCTGGAGTTTTGGAGGCAAAAAACGGCATTTAAATAATGAGATTGACTAGCTGAATGGAAGCGCCATTGTGTACAATCCGAGAGTGTAATACAAGTCTCGGTACTTGTGTATTATCACGGCGCCTAGTTTTGTTACGTACGCTAACTTAGTGTAATCGCATCGCATTACGTTAAAGTAGCATGTGATGCGATGCGATTTTACCCTTCTCTCTCCCTGTCCTTCCCGCCCCCTGTCAGATCTTGTCAGAAATCACTCTGAGGTGATATTCTGTGGTGACAAGAAGCATACCTCAGAGCTGGTGGTGTTTTCCTGTGATTTTCTGTGATTTTGTGAAATGGCTGTTCAATAGTTATTGATATTGCTGCATCGATGAGCTTATTTACGTTGCCAACGACGGAGGAGGAGGCTGTCCAATTCTTTCAGGACCATCACCTGCTGCCAGTGACTGCTACTTGCACCAATGGGCACCCCCTGCGCTTGACGGTTAAGGAGTGTATGTGACGGTGCCATATAAAAGCATGCCGGCAGAAGGTGAGCTTAAAAGCGGCCCATTTTTCCCCGGGGTGCCGCTAATCATTTCTGACGCTGATACGTTTTATATATTCGTGGGCAGAGGAGCGGACATCAATAGAATATTGTCAGCGTGAGCTCCAAATGTCCAACAAAACTGTGGTCCTGTACAATGCATGGATGCGGGAGGCCTGTACCATGAACCTGATGGCACAGCCGCAGCGCCATATTGGTGGACCCTGCCAGATTGTTGAGGTCGACGAAAGCTTTTTTGAAAAAAGAAAAAGTAATGTCGGCTGTCTTTTACCTCAGCAATGGGTTTTCGGAGGCATCTCACGAGAAACTGGACAGTGCTTCATTACAGTTGTGCCAAAACGTGACGCCACCACTCTTATGTCCGCCATAAATGAGAACATTGAGCCTGGCACAACCATTTACTCTGATTGCTGGCGGGCATACAGCACAAAAGAATTGGAGCAGACAGGATATCATCATGCCAGAGTAAACCACAAATATAACTTTGTAGACCCTGATACTGGTGTGCACACGCAAACCTTTGAATGCCTTTGGGGCTCCTGCAAATGACAGAACAAGCGGCAACGGAGAACATGTCGTCACCATTTAGAGTCCTATTTGCAGGAATTTATATGGCGGAAAAGTTTGGCTGCAGATGAGCCATTTGAGCGCATACTTCATGCGTTGACACTGCTCCCAAAGGCAGATTGACTCTTCCTTTATATTTTTAATCATTATTGTCATTACTAACAGTTTTTATTCCTTAATGTTCTTATTCTATATTGACTCCTATCATTGTCATTTCCTTTTTTTTTGATTATTGTCATTATTGCTTTTAATATGCTCTTTCACCATTAATTATTTACTAAATTATACCAGTTATTCGTTAACACACGTCGTCATTACTGTGTCAGATGTATGATATTACAGGTGTGAATGTGTCCAGAAAACACCCCCATTATCTACGCGTTACGCGTCCTCCCGACCTCCCGACCTTTTCATACCCCACTATCCACGTCGGCATGGAGTTGATTCTATATAGTGTGGTGAGCGCAGCGAGGGGACGCGGAATACATGTAAAGTAATCCTAGTGCGCTCGCTATGCTCCGGGCTCGGTGGATAGTGGGGGTATGAAAAGGTCGGAAAGGCCGCGTAATGTGTACACTCGCCACGCTTCGTGATAACGTGGAAAATGGGGGTATGAAATGGTATTTTACATCACACATACATAAACAAAGGGCTTTTACACACATATGACACAGGGTGATTTGTCACATATGCATATACACAGAGTTAAAATCGCATGCAATTTTAGTGTTATGGTATTTCAGTGTTATGTTATGCGATGCGAAAATTGTACAGGGAGCAGTGAATAAATTAACTAGTGAAATTGCATCGCATCCTGTTATGATATTTTAGTGTTATGGTATGCGATGCCATGTGATGAAAAACTTGTACAGGGAGCAGTTAATAAATTAACTAGGGAAATCGCATCGCATCCCATCGGAAAAGTGACATGCGATGTGATGCGATTTCACTACGCAGAATAACCCACTCCGAAAACAGCGTACTGGGTGCCGTGATAATACACAAGTACCCAAGTCTCTGTGACAATAGGGAGTAAGATGGCATTGCAGAAAGTCCAAATCTTTTAGAATGTAAGCTCTCACGGGCAGGGCCCTCTCTCCTCTTGTGCCTTTCTTAGAATATATAATGTCCTGTCCCCTGATGCAACTATCCATATTTACCATGTACTTGTCCTAAACTGTTTTGTACTGTAATTTGATATATGTTTTTGCTCCTAATTATGCTTTGTAAAGGAATCTGTGTGCGCTATATAAGAAACTGTTAATAAATAAATAAGTCCAGACCTCCGTTCTAGCAGAGACAGGAACCGCAAGGGTTACAAGGTATTTTTCAACTTCGGAATGTGACAGCAAGCTAGTACTTTCTACCTAGGAAAGCCCTGCATCTCACAGCATTCAGTCATTCCTGTGCTGGTATGTAAATGTGAAGTGGGAGAAGTTCCTTTCCAGTACACAGGAGTGATTAAGCGCTGAACACGTAGCATACAACAGGGAAAGAGCATTATACTGTTCACTTCAATGTGTCAGCAAAACTAAATTGTTGATAGCATCACGATGCAATGCATCAACTCAGGCTTGTTTCCATGAAACACAGAGGAAAATAATATTCAATATCTGTCATCTTGTGTCCCCTGAGATATAATTTTAATCACTCTGATATATTGTGACAAGGAATCCCATACACTGGATAAACATAGCAGGTACACAGCTTACCCGGTGATCAGCATAAGCAGGAATGGTTACAGCATTGCAGCATATAGTGCAAACTCTTTATAGAGCTCCAGCGGTGCCTATCGTAGCCCACACAGGTCGACATGCATGAAGGTCGACATGCATGAAGGTCGAAATGGGGTTATGTCGACAGGGTCATAAGCTCGACGCAGCATTAGTTCAATATGGGCAAGTAAAAAGGTCGACATCGGGTTTTTCGCGTTTTTTGTCCTGAATGTCGACATGGACACCAAAACAGTCAACATGGACACTGAAATGTAGCACTGCGTCCCCTCGCATGGCACTGAGCGCTCACCATGCTTCGGGCACGGTGCCACACTACGCTCGGCACACTATTTTATTCTCACATCACGCCCTAGTGGATGGTAGGGCATGAAATACCGCCTGTCGGCACATGTTGGCACCAAAGACAGTGAAAACCCCATGTCGACCTTTTGACTGTCGACCTTGCCCATGTTGACCTAATGCTGTGTCGACCTTATGACCCTTTCGACCTAACTCATGTCAACCTTCAGTCACATTGACCTTCATTAATGTCGACCTAATGCTTGTCGACCTAGTGACCGTATCCCATTCCACCATCAAGAGCAATGACCCTCTGCCTTGGAAACACTTTTATTAGGAAGCCACAGGTGCTGCTAATCAGCCCAACTATTATCACATCAGTTTTTCTTGCTCCTGCTGCTACAAATCCTATACTGGATCTTCCACATTACACATTACTTTCATATAAACCCAGCCTGTAGCATGACAGGTAGGAGCTGATTGGCTGGCTGTTTATCACTCTCCATTTTATCAATTTTTAAAGCTTCGTGCATCTGGCCCGTAATGAGAATCGTTCACCACATCCTTTGAAGTATTTGGAGCACAATTTTTGGACTTTAAAGAAACCGTTACAGGTTTGTGATAATTAAGCCTTCTGCTGTGAATAGGGCGTGCCCATCTTTTCCTAAAGAATCTGTTACATGCGTATCTCGCCCTCAGTGTGGGTCTGGTCACAAATCAATGGTTGAGAGTTCATGAATTGCACAGAATTTGCTTTGTCACATATGAAATCAGTATTAAACATTGGTTTATTTTATGTTTTCTCCACATGATTTGTATTTCTTACTTTGAGATTCAAAATACACCACCATTAAAGGTGCGTACACACAGGGGCGATTTTGTCCAAAATCGCGGAAAATATGGTCGCTGAGCGACCATATTGCCCGCAATGGGAGTGTGCACCGGCGATATATCGCCGGGTGTGCGCTCCCGTTTTTGCCCCTGTGGTGATCGCTGGTCGCAGGAACATGCTCCTGCGACCAGCTGATTACCACTGCCGGGCTCCCCCCGGCAGTTTCTTTTTCATCAGCAACCATCTCTGGTCGCTGATGTAAAGTAGAAACTGAGCAATATATCTCCCCCGTGTGTACACAGCATTAGTCTTTATTCTACAGACAAAGAATACACCATCTTGTTGGATCTTCTTACATCCGAAACAAGGAAGCGACTATTGACTGCTCCTTGGGTTTGTACTTTTGACCCAGTGGATCCCAACCCTGGTCCTCAAGTTCCCCACAACAGTGCACGTTTTCCAAGTCTCCACACAGAATCACAGGTGACATAATTATCTCCACCTGTGGATCTTTTAAAATGTGTCTGAATAATGAGTGCACCGTCAGGGAGGCGCCAGCCTGCAGAGGCGCTCTCCTTGCCTTTGCTATCCTGCTGCTGACGCTGCGCCTAGCCTGCCTGACCTGACACTCTACAAGGCAACCTGCGGCGCCGGCGGCTGGAACGGGTATAGTGAAGCAGTGCGGCTCCCTCCGTCCTCCGACTCCTCTCTCCTCGCCGCACTCACCCCTACCCCTTTGCCCACCCGTCAATCAATCGAGCCAGCTGAGCGGAGCTGAAAGGAGAGCAGGGAGGCTGTGTAGAGGTGCATCTAGCTGGCGCTGCAGTGCACAGCTCCGAGTGCTCTTTGGCAGTTCCTTCTACTCCGTGAGACAGTGACCACAGCACATGGGGCTGTTGACTATTCAGGTGTGTGACCCTTGGTGTGGGTGGTGGGGGCTGGGAGTGGGGACACCTTAAATAACTGTACAGTATACTGGCTGGCCCAGGGAGCATTATGATATCTTTACAGCTGCAGGGCATTTTTTTATGATTGCTTGTGTGGTTTATTTGCTCTAATAACAAGTATGCTGTGTGTATGACTGTACTGTATATATACAGTGCTGTGTATGTGTCTATAGCTTGTGTATGTTTATAAATATACTGTGTGTATGTTTGCATACTGTATATGCCACGTGTGTGTGTGTGTACGGTAGGTAGGCATGTATGCTCTGTGTGTATGTATGGTGCTTGTGCTTGTATACACTGTGTGTATGTACAGTATGAGTGCACGCCATGTGTAAATGTATGTGTATGCCTTGTGTGTACATATTGTGTGTGTGCGTGCATGCCCTGTGTGTGTGTGTATATATATATATATATATGGTATGTGTGCGTGTATGCCCTGTGTGTACATATTGTGTATGCCCTGTGTGCGCATGAATGCCCTGTGTGTGTATATGTATGGTTTGTGTGCATGTCCTGTGTGTATGTATGATTTGTGTGCGTGCATGCCCTGTGTGTGTGTGTATATATATATGGTATGTGTGCGTGTATGCCCTGTGTGTACATATTGTGTATGCCCTGTGTGTATGTATGGTTTGTGTGTGTGCATGTCCTGTGTGTATGTATGGTTTGTGTGTGTGCATGTTCTGTGTGTATGTATGGTTTGTGTGCGTGCATATCCTGTGTGTATGTATGGTTTGTGTGCGTGCATGTCCTGTGTGTATGTATGGTTTGCGTGCATGCCCTGTGTGTATGTATGGTTTGTGTGCGTGCATGCCCTGTGTGTATGTATGGTTTGTGTGCGTGCATGCCCTGTGTGTATGTATGGTTTGTGTGAGTGCATGTCCTGTGTGTATGTATGGTTTGTTTGCGTGCATGTCCTGTGTGTATGTATGGTTTGTGTGCGTGTATGTATGTATGTATGTATGGTTTGTGTGCGTGCATGTCCTGTGTGTATGTATGGTTTGTGTGCGTGCATGTCCTGTGTGTATGTATGGTTTGTGTGCGTGCATGTCCTGTGTGTATGTATGGTTTGTGTGCGTGCATGTCCTGTGTGTATGTGTGGTTGGTGTGCGTGCATGTCCTGTGTGTATGTATGGTTTGTTTGTGTGCGTGCATGTCCTGTGTGTATGTATGGTTTGTTTGTGTGCGTGCATGTCCTGTGTGTATGTATGGTTTGTGTGCGTGCATGTCCTGTGTGTATGTATGGTTTGTGTGCGTGCATGTCCTGTGTGTGTATGGTTTGTGTGCGTGCATGCCCTGTGTTTGTGTGTATGGTTTGTTTGTGTGCGTGCATGCCCTGTGTGTGTGTGTGTATGTATGGTACTTATATGCCTAATCTGTATGTATGGTGCGTGTGCTTGTATAACCTGTATGTATGTATTTTGAGTGCATATCCTGTGTGTATGTATGGTATGTGTGCGTGTATGTCCTATGTGTTTTTATAATTATGCTATGTGTATGTATGTATGTATATGTTTATTATGGGAATCCCCCCTCTGAATATCCTGCGTTTGCCCCTGCTACTGTATGGCAGGTGCCTCAGTCCTTTCTCCTTCCTCTATTTCCCACTCCCCTGTATCAGATCCTCCCATGCCCTATGTATGTACCCATGTACAGACAGAGTCCCAGTGCCCCTATAAAAATGTCCACCACAATAGAGGAGTGAAGCGCTTCAGTGCCTCCTGCACCTCTGTCAGGGTGCCTAGCGCTACCAGGAAGTGCTGATTCCAGGAGCGCTGGCATGCTGTGCGTCTGCATCCCCAGGAATGTAACTCCCCTGGCAACAAGCATGTAAACCACCAAAGCAACTAGCTTGTAGCAATCATAAAGCCTGTGGAAAGGAGCAAGTAATCCCTGGCAACGAGCATGTAACTCCTGGCAATGAGTGTGTAGGCAAGCTGAACTTATGTGGCATAATATGTAATGGGCATAACGTTGTGCGGCATGTCTAATAGGCATTACAGTGTGTGCGGCATAATGTGTAATGGCCATTATGGTGTGTGGTATAATATGTAAAGGGCATTACGGTGTGAGACATAATGTGTCATGGGCATTAGGATGTGCGGAATAAAGTGTAATGGGCATTATGGTGTGCTTAGTGCTGGTGTAGAATTTCTATAGAAGTTCTACCGAGCGCAGGGTGTCAAAGGGCTCTACCTGGCACAGCGTGTCTAAAAGTCTCTACCTAGTGCAGCGTGCATAATGAGCTCTAGCTGGAACAAAGTGCATAAGTGGCACAGTGCGCACTCTCCCTGTATTCAGTGTGTGTGTGTATGTGTATGTATGGGTGGTGGGAGGTACAGGTACCTAATTCCTTTTCTGGCACCAAAATGTATAGATACTACACTGATGCTACTGGGCACATGATGTGGCACTACGGGCATTATATAGCTTTTTTTTTTCAGCGCCCACATTCGTTACTTGCTGTCTCTTTCTAAAGTATAGGAGGGTGCAAATTTATAGTTTGCAGGAGGGCGCCGACCACCCTAGCACCGGCCCTGGCCTAGCACCACCTATTGGACATGTCTAACACCAACTATTGGGTGTGTCTAACACCACCAATCAGGCATGTCTATCATCATCTATTGGCACTCACTACAATATAAAATTATAAAATATCTCTCAACCACTCCATAACATCCTGTATATTTTAGTTTTATCTTCTAATTACTCTGTTCATAACTAAACTAAAAAATATATATGGAGGACACAGGTATTTATTGAGGTGACAATTGTCTAGTACAATCAACAATGTAAAACACATATAATTGATTCATGGGAACTTCTTTTTAATGGAACACAGTTCTAATAACCAAAAGTCTTTGGTAAAAGGTATTGCTAGCGGTAGGGAGGTGTACATAAGGTTGGGCGGGCACAGCATTAATGGGTGCCTGTGCACCCCTAACACTCAATGTGCACACGCCTATGAGTGCACCTGCTGGGTGACCTGGAAAACGTGCACTGTTGGGGGTACTTGAGTACCAGGGTTGGGAACCACTGCTTTAGCCTACCAATGTATGTTCTTTATGTTTATGCGCCACCTTAACACTAATCCTACACCACTCCTTTACAATTGTTAGAAGGGCCGTAGTCCATATGTAGTATACTGTATTAACCAGTTTCTTCACTGGTGTGGAAAATTTATTAAGTGACAATAACAGATGACCATCTATGAATCACAGTAATCTGTGAATTATAATCTTAGTTTGAACAGGATGACAGCAGTGCATAATTCACTATATGCCAATGTATTTAATATGTCCAAGGATGCAAACACAATTAACAGAATGTTGTAACCTTGAAAAACCACCATCCCCGAATATCTACAATTTATACCACAGTAAGCTACACTCACATTCTTCTAGTATCTTGTTAGAGAGGATATCTACCAAAGAAAAGCATGTATTAAAGAGTAACATCCATTAGCCATAACAGGTGAAGTGACTAAACTGATCATTCTGTTACAATGACAACTGTCTGGGGATGGAATATACAGTTTTGGGTAGCAAGTCAGCAATCAGTTCTAAGTTGATGTAGTGTAAGCAGGAAAAATGGGCAAGTGTATAGCGAACGTACTTGCTCCGGTGCGCGGTCCATGAGAGCGGTCCTCCCCCGGGGGTATGGCTGAGTGGTGGGGTTTAACTGTGTTTTGGGGGGGGGGGGTGTTTGGTGGGGGTGTGGGCGCCACCCACCTTTCATCTTGCTCCACGGGGGGGGGGGGGGGGGGGGGTGGTGATTGTGCAGCTGCCGCTGTCCTGCTCCCAAATGTCGCCCTCCAGAGGCCAGTGCCCCCAGGAAAATGCCTAAAGCTGCCTAGTGGTAGCACCGGCCCTGATGCTACCCATACACTTATGCAATCAGATTAAGATGAAGGCCTAATTTCTAAATTTGTTAGCTATCATCCATCCAGATGTAATGTGTGTGTGTGTGTGGTAAAGTTCTTAAGATGACTGTGCCAATGTAACTTACTGATGGAACCATTACTTTATGTACATTGTGCTACAGCGCCAGCTAAGCAGCCTAAAGCCAAAGTCTCCTTCAAACGCCACAAGCAATAGATGCAGAGGTGTGCAGATTTGTCTTGTCTTCTAACCTGCCGCTGTTCCACCAGTCTTGTTTCCACCAGAGACCGCTGCGGTCACCTGCGATTGGACATAGGTTCCAGGTTAGGGACCTATGGTTTAAAGGGTTCCCTAAAAGATACCCTTAAGCCCCGCACTAAGGTCACGCAGAGTGATACCTCGCTGGCCTTATTCCTGTGAGATACCCATGACTTTACATTCTGCAAAACAACTTTATAGTCATTAAATAAATACAGATTTCTAGTCAAACACTGTTTCATTTCTTTATTGATCACAAAACACTGCAACATAAGGGTGAGCACTTAGTATATATCTCTCTATCACTACTCTATCCACAAGGTATCTGGACATACCTTATACTCAGCAGCTCCCCACATTACTACCCATTTCTCATCTGTTTTCCATTGGTTTTCTTTCCAGTGCTAAATACTATACACGAGCATCGATTTGAGCGCTATTGCCATCTTTCAAAACAGTATTTTCCCTGCACAGAAACCAAATAACTCACCCAAATCTAGCTTCTCTGCGCCTGTTACATCTGCCCCTCCCCCTATGCAGTGCACATGGTTTTGTCCATTAAATAGATACTGTAATTTGGTTTTGCAAGTGAACCAGAATCAGGCCCTGTGTCTGTCCACAATAATATGGATCTATATCTTTAGTAGGAGATATGAAAAACCAACATAAATGAGGTCTGCCACTGTGGGCTAATAAGAGGGTTGGTGGTGCTCCTAGAGTCATCCCTACGGGATGGGCCCAATTTCGTCCGATCTTGGCAACAATACTATAGAGGGCCTGACCAATAACTGAGTAGACAACCTTAGTGGGTTTGCTCACTTCTATGTTCCTTCAGGTGACATCAACCACATACAGATATTCCACTGTACATGACCTCTATTATCCATCATACTTTTGTTTATAATTCTTCATCTTACCTTACTACTATTACTGTCTTTATTATTACTCCTTCTTTCCTCAGGCTCTCATTGTTTGTGACACCTAGCCCCCCCCCCCCCCCCCCCCACTTTGGCCTCTACCATCAAGACTGGGCTATATCTAACAACAGCAGACTTGAGCTTTATACCCTTTACTTACCCAGAATCATCCTCCCAATTTGGCACAGTCAACCAACCGTTTACTACCACAGGTACACGGTTGGATAGCAGTTACTAATAGACATTACTACAGTTTCTCATATCCATCTATCAATCTTCCATTGAGCCCTACATCTCTCTTGCCTCCTCAGGCTCTCATTGTCAGCTACCCCTGCCACCTCCTTACTCTGGGCTCCCCCAACAGGGACAATCAGTGGTCTGCCAGCAACAGGAATATACTGTATGTTCTTTTAGGTTTCAAGGAATTAATATATAGACAGCAAAGATACACAACAGTTGACCAATACTATATTGATTTATTACAGTCAGCTTCGAAAGGTTAAGTCAGTGAAGTCAAACAGTCAATGATCACACATCCAGGGAGGCCTCGAATGTCATTTTAACACCTGTGTGCTTAGCTTCATTCTGTCTGTTCCATCAGTTCATCATCTGTCCTTCTGTTCCAGGGTGAGGCCCAATGAGTTACTGTCGTCCATCAGTTTATATACACACTTCAAGGCATTGGCTCAGCAAATACTAATGTCCTGTGAGCCCTAAAAGGTTAAGTCACAATTGGCCATTCTCTAAAAATATGCATAGCAAGTACTGCATTGTACGATGTCCATCTCATGGCTTATAGGAGAACTGGTGTAGAAATAAAATTATTAACCCTTTGGTTACAACAGGCTATGGCATCCACATAATTGTGACCACTAAACCTTGGCTGTTACATACTTTAACCACAGTGAGTTACCCTAACCTTAATATTTATTTAGACTTTAATACATGAATTTTTAATGTATGCCATAAAAGTTATATTTTAGATTACAATAAAGAGTACCTCAGCACCAGGGTCTACCTTTCTTTTTGGTTATCTGTCTAAATTAAAATGATACCAGTCCTTTATGCAAATAAAGGTGAAACATGGCATTTTCGATGTAAATAGTTTTTGTTGCCTTCACTTCTTCTACATAATTTCATTAAGTCTTACTAACATAGATGAAAATGTAACTTTCACTAACTTTTATAGAAATGATTCACCATTCACAGGGTCAGTAAAATAATTTTTGGCACCCTTGGCAAAACTTCTGCCAAGACCAGCACTTCGACCTGTGCATTCCGAATGTGCGGAGGTGAATGCAGGATTTGTGTTGGGTGTGGGGAAGGGGGCGGCAGAGGGTGATGGGATCAATTCTACCCCAGGACTGTCTGTGTGCGTATTTGTATATGTTAGTATTTATTTGAGTCAGAAAAGCCTCACAGCTCTAAAATTGCCAATCATAGGGATCGCGGGGACAGCTGATCTCCGGACCAGCTCTTTCTGTACACCATTGTTCAACATCTCCAGTGTTCCACTATACATTGCTGCGAGTTTGATACTAAAGTAGTACTGCTGCTTGGCACTGCTTGATGAAAAGGTCCCTTACAGTGATCTCAGCCTCCACTTTCACTTTCTCAAACGTATTTGAAGCAGAGACCCCAGAGAGTGGAAACGATGACTAAAAACGATGAGTGGAAACGATGATAAGAGTGGAAACAACAATAGACTTAGGACTTGCTCTTACAGTTAAGCAGCGTGCAATGTGGGTTTGATGGAGGGGGAAGTCAGCTTCAATACGCACTTAGCATCAGTCACCTATGGGCTTCCGTGTGGTTCGTATCGTGGTTTTAGTGGACCGCTGTCCCTAGGCTCGGTTGAAGCTTAAAAATGCAACGTTCTATCGAACAGCGATGCGCCATTAAATTCTGTGTGGGACTCGGAAAATCGGCTATGGAGACATTAGCCATGATCCAGAAAGTGTTCGGGGTGAAAGCCTATCAAAAGCTGCTGTTTCATGACATTGCACCAAACCACACCAGCTTCGTAGTCAACGACTACCTGGCCTGGAATGGCATTGCAACGCTTCCCCGGCCCCCCTACAGTCCCGATCTGGCCCCGGCGACTTTTTCCTGTTCCCCCGAGTGAAGACAGCCCTCAAAGAACACTGCCATGGGACCATAGCAAAGGTCAAAGCGGCTTTGACGCGATGCTTGAAGGACATTCCGGACAAGGGTCTAATTTTGAGGAATTTTAATTGTTTGTAGCGATATCTTCAATAAAACATTTCCCCAAATTTGGTCTCATTACTTTTATACTAACCCTGTAATTTATAGAACTTCTTTCTGCGAGAAATCTGGATGCAATATTTCTATGGTGTCTTATTTCCCTAGACTAGTAAGAACTATAACAGGATGATCTAGCTTCCTAGCCAGAAAAAAGCAGAAGGGCTGTCAGCAAAACTTGTAGATTACTGTTTAGAGCCTTAATGCCATTTCAACTTGAGATTGGAGCGGATTCTCAGTTGAGTGCAAAGTAAAAAAGAGCCAGTAACTCTGCACTTTGGTAAAACCATGCTGCCTGCATGCAATATAATCCAAAGAGACTGTGCACAAGCACTGTGGGAGCATACAGTTTTTGTTAATAATATTTGTGAGACAACTGAATTTACACACTACTGTAACTTCTACATAGATTTTAAGATTCAGATATATTCTATGATCCAAAACTAAGATTTCATCAATCATGATTTTACTCAATATCGTCTTTCATATATGTTTTTTTGTACGAATTAGAATCAGTGGCGGTTCCAGAGGTTGGGCTGCAGCAAAGTACAAAATTCAAATAAAAGAGAAACACCAACTATCGTTGGTGAGTGAGTTTGTTTGGAATGGCAGTTGGTGGCAGTTGCTGTGCCTCCCCAATTTGAATTTTGAACTGTGCTGCTGCCTCCCCTGATTAAAATGAATTACCGCCATATTTTAAGTTTGAATCGGACTTTGATTGGAATAAATCTTAAAATGGCACATTCTATTTGACAGTATTCAGGGGCGAAGAGAGCCAGTAAAGAGAGGACGTAGCCTAAAGTGTCTGTCACTACCGCTTTAACACAGAAAAGGTGGGGGATCAGTAGGTTGGTCCTGCCTCCCCTGCAAGTGCCATCTTCCCAGTGATATTTGGGAGGATGACACTGGTCACTAGCGAGACAATACTCTGCTGCAGTGCCAGTGTCTTTGCTTTCAATGTGCAATGTTAATAGAGCTGCCAATAGGAACTTTATGGGGCCTTCATGTGCTTATCCTCACTGATCTTTCCAATACCAGCCTTCAGCCAGGCATGGAGGAGGCGGGCAGGGGGCGTACACATGATAATGCCCTGCGTTTCCTGGGCGTACCCACAAAAACGCCAGGCGTCCCATGCAAACATGGGCGGGCGCCTGGTTCCAGGGGCGGGCAGCTGATGTAACCGGACCTCAGTTGCCCGACCTGTTCTTGGAGCAGGATGCCGCAGATCTAACTCAGCAGAGACTGATTTAGATTTGCAAGTAATACCGAAATCATACGATGGTCAGCAACCATCGAATGATTTCAGGCCCCGCATGCAAATCTGCTAATGGATGTTTATTCAAAACTTTCATTCGCAGTGCGGCCGGGACATTCGGCGTGTAGTGGAGGGCAGGCATTCGCACTCCTGGCAGGCGGCATTACATGGCTCGCAAATCAGCAAAATACCGCTGCTATATATATACACAGATGGAGCAGCCCCAGTCAGATAGAATTGCCATCCGCCGGAAGGGGGCGCACGTGCACAGGATGCTCACGAGCCCAGTTCCAACTGAACCCTCCACCGCCCGCTGCAGCTCCCCCGCTGCCCCCACCCAGCTGCCTCCAGCTCCCCCGGTCCCTGCCCATCTCCCTGAAGCGGAGAAGGGCAGGAAAAGCGCTCCCCGCCACTGTGTTGATGGGGACGTGCGTGCATGTGAGACGGTCGCGCGTCCCGTCAGATGGAGTGCCTCTTCGCCAGCAATCACCAGCTAAGGGAATCTGCCGATTCCCGGCGCTGGCTGAGAGGCACTCCATCGGTATATATATAACATATACTGTATATGTGTGTGTATATAGGGACCTAGTGCTCTATTTTTTGGGCATCGATAGTGGATGGTCGAATAGTTATATGCCATCGATGGATGGCTTCCGATGGTAAAAGTTGGGGGCGCATGCGCACTGCGTGCGCAGCGTCATTGCGTCCAGCGGCGCCGCTGCGGGCGGCCCGCCCCGCTGGTAGGTGCGCGCATGCACAAAAAAAACTTAAACTGGATTTATGGCTAAAGTTTCTTCTGCGCATGTGCACGGATCCCGGCCGGGCAGGCTGCCCGCAGCGACCCGTCCCGTTGCTCTGCACATGCGCGGCTAAGCGATGGCATCGATGGTAGAATGGTTTATAGCCATCAATGGTTCCTGTTTTAGAAGCCATCGATGGCAACCATCGATGGGGGATGTGCCGATGGCCATCCCTACTCCTCACCTCTGAGATGAAGTACCGCCAGTGACCACTAGTGGCCACTCAATGGACCAAATTACTCCTTAGAAAGTGAAAGCAAAACTATCTGTTTCAAACTTGTTGGATATAATGATATAATGTGTAGACAGAGACTGGAGGTACTGTAGGAGCAGATAGGGACTAAGCCGTCATTTGACAGGCTTTTAACTAGTGTAAAAATAAAGCAATCTCTCTCATACCAAATGCATTTTCAGCAGCAAAATCTGGCAAGAGATGAGAACCAGTCTCTTCATGGGGAAAGGCTGGTGAATCATCCTCAGAGGTTTCTATAAAAACTGAGCTACAGCAAATTGTCAATTCAACCTCTTTCCGCTTAAATGTTAATGGAATTTATTATTGAGCAAATCCCACTTCCGCAGAAGCATGATTGATATGATAAAGACAGGAGAAAAACAGAGAGACTTCTAGGTTACAAATGGCAAACATAACATGTCCAGCGCAGCTGCTCTCTGTCCCTCACTTGACAGCCATCCATCCCGTCAGCTCTGTGTGGACCATGAATGGCTTATCTCAATGTACCAAGCCTACAGTATAATGCGCTCTGTGAAATGACTGGGGAATGCTATGTTTTTGCTTACGGGGCAGATAGGCTGTAGCTGTGGGGATTTCCAAGCCATTCTGAAGCTGAAATGAAATTAGTTATTTAAGGTGATTTATGACAGCGATTGTAAAGTGATTTACAATGTTAGTGGCGCGTTGATTGATTGAGCTGCTTACACTAAGGTCAAGATCTCATATTGGCTCATGAATAATAATCGGAAAGAAAAGCATATGAATAATGGAAGCGGGAGACAGGAAAGGTCTAGAAATGTAAATGGGACAATGGTGTCGGCGAATCGCTGGGAGGGTGTCGCCTAGACGGGCCCTACACCTAATCTTAATATGTGACACTTGTACAGCAACGAAGTATATTGTTAAACTTGCATATATTCATTTTAACCTGCTGAATTGAGGCATTTCACCTAATGCCCCTCTTTCACTCCCCACATTCGTGCTCTCTCACAGTCTTGCCGCTTTCACCTACGCAACATCTCACGCATCAGACCATTCCTCTCCACTGACGCGACCAAAATTCTCGTTCACTCTCTTGTCATCTCCCGCCTTGACTACTGCAACATCCTTCTCTCTGGGCTCCCTCTCACCCACCTCGCACCTCTCCAATCCATTCTTAACGCTGCTGCTAGGCTCATCTTCCTCTCCCGCCGCTCTACCTCCGCCTCCCCTCTCTGTCTATCTCTTCACTGGCTCCCCATTCCTTTCCGAGTTCTCTTTAAACTCCTCACCACCACCTACAAGGCTCTCTCCTCCTCCACCGCTCCTTACCTCTCTTTACTGATCTCTATCCACACTCCCTCCCGTCCTCTTCGCTCCATCGCTGACCACCGACTGACCTCTCACCTAATCACCTCCTCCCACTCCCGTGTCCAAGACTTCTCTCGCGCTGCCCCCTGCACTGGAACAACCTCCCGCCACCCATCAGGCTTTCTGATTCCCTTACCTCCTTCAAGTGCTCCCTCAAAACCCACTTTTTTTCGACTAGCCTATCCCTCCTCCTAACCTCTTTTGATCCTCCTATCCTGCCTCTGTTCCCCTCCATTCCTACTTATCCTATTGTTTTTCGTTCGTCCACCCACCTATTTTTAGTGTGTTAACTCTTATGAGTAGGGTCCTCCTGCCTCACGTACTCACCCTACCTCTTTACCTCACCTGTGCTCCTGTCCTGTTCTTCCCTTCCTCTACTTCATCTTCAGTCTCCTCGACAATTTTGACACCTACTTCTGAACTGATGCTGATTTTAGTTCTATCAGCTATACCCCTATTCATACTGTATTTTTCAACACACCCTGTATGTTACCTTGTAATTTGTTTTTTGTTTGCTATGTACGGCGCTGCGGACACTTTGCGGCGCCTTATAAATAAACGTACTACTACTACTAATGCGATTCAGGGAATATTGGCAGTAGTCACATCTCTCTAACGCACAAATAGCACTTATAGGAATTTGAATGTATAAAAGGAAATCATCCAGAATTTATTTCAAGGGAAATCCCATTTCTAAACATACATCTAGCCTCCTGGCATATTAAACAGCCCTCTAGCCTTGCCATACCGTGACTCTGTAGCGCTGGCTTTTTCTTATTTACATATTGGATGCAAAGCAGCTTCTGCTGACTAAAATATGCTGCATGCCTATATTGTGTGTGTTACTGCAGCTGTATCTGCATACAATACGCTACGGTACAGTGTTTTCCAGTAAAACACTGCAACATAGCATTTTGTTTGCAGATTCAACTGCAGTCACACACAGAATATAGGCATGCTGCATATCATTTTAATCAGCAGAAGCTGCTTGTACATCCACAATGTTTTATGAATAAGATGCATTGTTACGAAATATCCTGCACTTAAAGCCACTCGGTGCTACCGAGTCACATGGTTACTCATCATCGAATGATTTTTCCTCTGCTTGCTGTAAAGCGTAAGCCAGGACTTACTTTTTTAGTTGAACGGCAATGGCCGAATTGAAGACATGAGACATCATCGGCCCACACTGAGCAGGCAGGCGAATGGAAAATTCACAGAAGGTAGTCGCTTCAGGAGACTGCACATGCACAGTCTCTTACCATCGGGGATGGGGCCTAATTCAGGCCTGTGCAAACAGGTCTGAATCGGGCCCTATGTTTGTATTTGATTTTTAACCCCTTGAGTGGTGGGTTTTGCTGTGGCAGGACAAACCTATCAGGGCAGGTTTGTCCTGCCCCAGCAAAACCCACCACAGGAATATGCAAGCCCCCCTCCCTCACCTCTGCTCCGGTGTTAGTACGCCTTAGCCGGCAGTGACGTCAGCAGTGACGTCGGCGGCAGGCTGGGGGATGATCGCGGCGGCTCGGGAGGACTCGGGTGCCTGAGCGCTCCCTAGTCCCCCCAAATCTTGCCGACCATACCCGAGCCTGCCGCCGACGTCAATGTAAAATGAGTGACGGGCGGCTAGCTGACTGGCTGGCGGGCGGGTCAGGGGAGCTCCGGCGTACTGATCAGTACGCCGGAGCAAAAGTGATGGGGGGGACAGAGGGGGACAAGGTTTGTGGCTGGGGGTGTGCACTAGAGGTGCTGAGGCAGTGGTGCACACCTGGACACCACTGGCGCGCACCTATTGTAGGTTAGTGGTATGCCTGGAGAATTTCCGGGACAGCCCGCTGCGGCAGCTTAGCTGAAAATCTCCGGGCATACCACTCAAGGGGTTAATATTTATTTTGCACAAAGCAACGCAGCACATAAATGAATACAATATCATACGTTGCTTCTCTTTGCAGCAGCTTGCATTGTCTTTGTTTTAAATATATGTTGTATATCAGCAGTTTGTGCTGCACCACGATCATTACGGGATGATGTCTGCCTTTCAGAATTGATTGCGATCATGTTGTTTTGAAGTCTGTTTGGATATTGGTTGCTGTATTGTACTGTATGCATCATGGTATTTTATAGAGAGATTACATGGTACAAACTGTTACTGCAATATCTGGAGCGTTCCACTTTCAGTGCGATTGTTCTATTTATAGATTTTCATAATATCTTGGGCTCTACTGTATGTCGGAATTATGACAATATAGAAGTTTGAGATCAGTAACCAGTGACAGAGTCTTAGAACAGACAACATGGAGCTGCCAGAAGTATAAAGAGCTAGGCAGCCAATAGATCACAAGGACTTTACATGCCATGAAACCCAGAAAATGCCATTATATACTATATATATATATATATATATATATATATATATATATATATATATATATATATATATATATATATATAGACAGTTGGGTTCTCAGGTTGGCACTCTGGTTAAAGATAAAACTGTTCCGGTGCCAGGCACATAATGTGGTTAATAGAAAGCACTTACCCCCTCGCAGAAAGGATTGGAGCCAGCACACGGTAGTAGGTGAAGAAAAAAAGGGTTTATTGCAATTACATCATTGCACAAAGAGACAGCTGCCGACCTGACAGCCGTTTCAACTGCATGTGAGCAGAATGAACCTCTGATGAAAACTGCTCACATGCAGTTGAAACGGCTGTCAGGTCGGCAGCTGTCTCTTTGTGCAATGATGTAATTGCAATAAACCCTTTTTTTCTTCACCTACTACCGTGTGCTGGCTCCAATCCTTTCTGCGAGGGGGTAAGTGCTTTATATATATATATATATATATATATATATATATATATATATATATATATATATATATATATATATATATATATATATATATTATCTTGTGATATAAGAACTGTCAGATTGATATTAGTCATTTTATAAAAATCCCCAGAAAATAGCTATTTTAATTGTGGGCATCACCGAAATTGGTGATGCCGACACTGATCAACTGTCACCATGATTAGAAAGTTGACAAAACAGTGTCGTGGTGTAGCGCTCATTTACCTGGTGTTAGATCCCCTGGCTGAGACTTCTGGGTCAGGTGATGGGGACATCCAGCTGCTATGGAACCGCTCTCACAGTAAGTAAAGTAACCGCTAACCCTCCTCTCCAGCAGCCGTTATCCTCTGCTCAACGCAGAACATTTCAACAATGTTAACATAATTATCGACACTTGTGTTGACATTACTGTCAACGGTGTGCAGTTTCATATATCAGAGCACATCCGCACACCCCAG
Source organism: Crinia signifera (assembly GCF_055691185.1). Taxonomy (NCBI): domain Eukaryota; kingdom Metazoa; phylum Chordata; class Amphibia; order Anura; family Myobatrachidae; genus Crinia; species Crinia signifera. The sequence continues at coordinate 34,473,921 of NC_139228.1, read as the reverse complement.
AGAGGTATAGTAACTCCTATAACATGGCTCATGTTGTGGCAAAATGGTGTAAAACAGAGACAGACTAGAAGCAAAAAATATTTCAGAAGAGGCTGTTTAATTTAAATGATCTTTAATGAATAAACATGTCACTGACTAACAGTGTAAGTGAATAATATAGCTGCAATTTTTTTGTCACAAATGTGTATGTCTGTCAGTGAGGCAGTGATGTGTTGCTCTCAGTTAAGCAGTGATGGGCTGCTGTTAGTGAGGCAGTGATTGGGCTGCTGTCAGTGAAGCAGTGATGGGCTGCTGTCATTCCTCTGATAAAGCTGTACTTTGAGACAGCGAAACGCGTCAGGATAAGGCACTTTGGCATCCACATTGCTACCTTCTTCACCATTGGCCCAGACCAGCCGCCACCGGAGTTCACTTTGCTCACATCTCCATCCGCATTAATATCTGGGAACTCTATACAAACCATCTGAAGACTCCTGCAGTTACTGCTTTCCTTGCCAAGGATCAATTATCTTCAATTGGACATTTCCCTGCGGTAAATATACACCTACCTTGAATACTTTATCCATCCGGACATTTATCTGGAACATTTATGGCGGTGTACTAGGAATGGACCACCTTATCAAGTAGCCAAATTGGTGCCAAAGCCTTTGCATATGCTTATGAATACTGTGCATTTTAAATTTGTGTGTATTAAACCCTGTCAATTTTTACTATTTACTTCCAGCGCTACTATTTTTTCTTTTTCTGCTGTCAGTGAGACAGCTATGTGTTGCTGTCAGTGAAGCAGTGAAGGGCTGCTGTCAGTGAGGCAGGGATGGTCTGCTGTCAGTGAGGCAAGTATGGGCTGCTGTCAGTGAGGCAGGTATGGGCTGCTGTCAGTGAGGCAGTGATGTGCTGCTGTCAGTGAGGCAGTGATGGGCTGCTGTCAGTAAGGCAGTGATGGGCTGCTGTCAGTGAGGCAGGTATGTACTTCTGTCAATGAGGCAGGTATGGGCTGCTGTCAGTGAGGCAGGTATGGGCTGCTGTCAGTGAGGCAGGTATGTACTTCAGTCAATGAGGCAGGTATGGGCTGCTGTCAGTGAGGCAGTGATGAGTTGCTGCCAGTGAGACAGGTATGTGTTGCTCTCAGTGAAGCAGTGATGGGCTGCTGTTAGTGAGGCACTGATTGGGCGGCTGTCAGTGAGGCAGGTATGGGCTGCTGTCAGTGAGGCAGTGATGAGTTGCTGTCAGTGAAGCAGTGAAGGGCTGCTGTCAGTGAGGCAGTGATGGGCTGCTGTCAGTGAGGCAGGTATGTACTTCTGTCAATGAGGCAGGTATGGGCTGCTGTCAGTGAGGCAGTGATGGGCTGCTGTCAGTGAGGCAGTGATGGGCTGCTGTCAGTGAGGCGGTGATGGGCTGCTGTCAGTGAGGCGGTGATGGGCTACTGTCAGTGAGGCGATGATGGGCTGCTGTCAGTGACGCGGTGATGGGCTGCTGTCAGTGACACGGTGATGGGCTGCTGTCAGTGACATGGCAATGAGCTGCTGTGAGTGAGGCGCCAATGGATTGCTGTGAGTGAGGCGCCAATAAATTGCTGTCAGTGACGTAGCAATGGGCTGCTGTGAATAAAGCGCCAATGGATTGCTGAGGCGATGTTGGGCCACTGTCAGTGAGGTAGTGTTGGCCGCTGTCAGTGAGGTGCTGTTGGGCTGCTGTCAGTGAGGCGGCGATGGGCTGCTGTCAGTGAGGCGGCGATGGGCTGCTGTCAGTGAGGGGCTTCTGTCAGTGAGGCGGCGATGGCAGGGCCGAATTTGTGCCTAGGCACGTGAGGCACCGGCCTCAGGGCGGCACCAATTAAGGGCGGCAGGCAGGCTGACATTCTGTTAAATAGCAGCATGGCACAGCAGGTGGGCAGCAGCGAGTGACGAGCACCGCAGACATGAATTATCATGTGTAGGTGGCAACGCAGCTCGTCACCCGCCACTGCCCACCCGCTGTGCCATGCACATTACATCACCAATTAGTGGCTGGGTCCGACGGGCCCCCTGCACATCCGGAAATGGCTCAGGCTCACTGCTGCCGGCTCCCGCCCATTGGCTACTCTACACACACACACACACACACACACACACACAGTCTATTGGCTGCTGTGTATCCAGCAGCTGAGCTGAGCAGCGCGCAGATTCTCCCTGCGCTCAGTCAGTCACAGTGTGAGAGAGACTGATGGAGAGTGAGACACACACTGTGCTGTAAAACACTGTACTAATAAGTGCCTCCCTCCCTTCGGGTCCTCCGTACAGTGAGCAGTCCAGAGTGCTTAAAAAAATATTGAGGTGGGCTACAGTTAAATTTTAATGAAATATATAAATAAAATTGTATATACATATACTGTATGATTACATTAAAATAGGAGGGGGGGACACAAAAATGTTGTGCCTAGGGGCGGCCTGACCCCTAAATTCGCCCCTGGGCGATGGGCTGCTGTCAGTGAGGCAGCGATGGGCTGCTGTCGGTTGAACAATGCCAAGGCGTTCATATATCAAAGCGCAGCTGCACACTCAAGAATGCAATATCTATTACATAAGCAATATACAGGGAAGCTCCACAGTGCCAGAAAAGTGGGGAAAAAACAGACAGACATAGATCAGGGTTGCCGACCCTCCCGGAATTTGCGGGAGTCTCCCGAAAATCGGGTCCTTCCTCCCGGCCCCCGGAAGGGTGGGCAACCCTCCCGGAATCAGGGGGACCCCCACTGAGCCCCCCGATCGCGGCATTTATATGCCGCAATCCGCGGGTCTCAGGGGAGGGGGCGGAGCTAAAACGGCACAATCGTGTCGTTTTAGCCCCGCCCCCTCCATGGATATCAGTTATTTCTGCTATTTGATTTAATGGGGGCGGGGCTTAATGACGTCACAGTTAAGCCCCGCCCCCCAAAACTCGTAATGCAAGATTCCTCTCCGGGCTTCTCCCGGAGAGGATTTTTTTAAAGTCGGCAACCCTGACATAGATCAAAATCAAACCAAACTGCACTGACTTCATAGTTGAAGGGGTTTAAGATTAATGATCCAAATAGTGCTATGACACGAAGGGCCAGATGCACTAAGCCTTGAAAAGTGATAAAGTGGAGAGCGATAAACCACCAACTAATCAGCACCTACAGTACCTGCCACTTTTCAAACACACTGTGACATGGCAGTTAGGGGCTGATTGGCTGGTGGTTTATCACTCTCCATTTTATCACTTTTCAAGCTTACTACATCTGGACCTGACTCTGTTTTTTGTACCTGTGATAAAACATGGAGATAGATTTCTACAGTAAGATCTGAAGAGAGATCATGCACCATCTATTTATATAAATCCTACGATTACAATGGGCTGGTCCTCTACCTCTGAGATCAATACCAAGTCCCCTTATCCATGTGTTGTACTCATGAGACGGAGCGGAAAATACTGATCATAGCCGTGCTGACAACTGACATGAAGGATGATGTGGGGAATAAATTGCAGTATAATACCGTTAATACTACACTTATCATAAGAATGGCAACGGTTTCAACCTGAAATGAAATATGGATGAAGAGAAATAATTGGTGTTGTATTCTTACCTGTAGGCAATGGAGAACATCTGTCACAGCTGCTAGAGTTATGCAGCATAAGCAGCTCCTTTCTTGTAGCTGAATTGCCTGGGCGAGCCACCATCTGCAGTCTTGGTCTGGGTCACCTTGTCCCTCTTCTTGCGGCCTTGGAAATTTTTATCAGAACTTCTGCAGATCTATAAAAAATGCTTAAAATGTTTGGGAGCTCTTCTGTTTGTGGACGAGGGGAAAAATATGTCACGTAGTGAAAAGAGTGGACATGTGAATCTACCCACCCTAGTCAACCATAGTGGTTGCTATGGGCAACATCTGTACTACTTGATAAATTACCCCAAGCACTGTTGTTGTTATTGTTCTATGTATTATATTGCTGTTTGCATTAAGTGAAGTACCGCCACTGACCGCTAGAGGCCACTCACAGGACCAAATTACTACCTTTGTGTGCTAAAAGATGTCTTAACAGACAGTGAAAGCAATTTTTCAGGGACAATAATCTGTTTTTAAATTGCTGGGTATGGAGAGAGGGAGCTGCGAAGACAGAGATTGGAGGTAGGAGGGACTGGGATGGAGAGTTTGTGGGCGAAAAACTGTCACAGCTCAAAGTGCAAGTAAAAACGATCACAGCTCAAAGTGAAAGTACATTGCAGAAGCCATCGTTTTGATGGGCTTTTAAGTAGTATTGTATATATACATACGTGCCTACTTTCAAAAACTAGTTTCAGGGAGATTCCAGGTGGTTACAGAACGCGACACGTAAAGCCATTGAGGGGTGTGTCATGCTCCGCATAAACGGCATGTCTAGCTCCACCTATTGTCACTCAAGGGATGTGTCCTGCACAGGGCCGGTGCAAGGTTCCTCAGAAACCTAGGCAAACTGCCTACTCCAAGAAGAAAATAGGGTGTGACCACTCAAAGGGGGCATGTCCTTGAGTTAATGTACCACACCAAATATCCCTTAAACACATTATGCAACACAATAGTAGACCCCCTTATATTTTTCCCTTACATATTATGCCACATGGAATGAGCCAAAATTCACATTGTGCCACATGGAATGAGCTAAAATTCACATGGAATTAGTCAAATTATACCACAAAGAATAAACCAACATTCACAGAGAATGAGCCAAAATTCACTTTATGCCACATGGATTTAGCCAAAATCCACATGAATTAAGCCAAAAGTCTCATTTTGGCACATGGATTAAGCCAAAATTCAGGGAGAAAGCCTGAAGGGGATGCAATGACAGAAACAGAGGTAATGCAGGTAAAGTTATGGTGGGGACGCAGGGACAGTGACAACGAGACAATGAAGCATTATAGCAAGCTATTTACTGTGCAAGCCTAACCAGGGGTCCAACGGTGGTGTCCGGCGGTGGCTCCGACAGCAGCTGGGATTAGAGCCTGCCGCATCCCACATGTGCGCCCTGGGTTGCACCAGAGGCAGCGGTGATTACAGCTGGGTGCAGTCCCAGCAGGGGTTTATTGCACTACTTCAAAAAAAAGTTTTATTTTATTACCTCAACGTTTCGGTGTTCAACCCTGTGTTCAGGTAGGGAAGACAGGGTTGAAACCCAAACGTTTAGGTAATAAAAGCAACTATCTTTGAAGTACTGCAGTAACATGCTGATTTTTTTGGATCCCTGCCGGGCCCTGTATGACCATGGACTATATGATTATTGAATAGGCACTATCCATGTATATTATATTTTATATATATATATATATATATATATATATATATATATATATATATATATATATATATATGTATGTCTAGTGTCCGTTTGTGTGTCTCCAAAACACTGCCATCTGTTGGCTGTGAGTGAAACTACATCTCTTTCTCTCTCACACATGCACAACCACAGAGGTAGCAGACTAGCTTTCCAAGCATTAGCTTTGAGCGGGCTTACTGGTGTATATATATTCAGGCTATTATAGGGCATAAAACACTGGTCGTGTTCCTACTCGGAGCATCTAGACTTAAAAATCCTTGTTAATAGTTAATGGAGATTCAAAGATGTCCATAATGGGAAATCTATGACATGAGCTCTTAAATATATAACCATGTAAGACAGGTTAATGTTTCTTAAAAGCTTTGCTCCACTCAAACCTCTTCCTGGATGTGTGTGTGGTGCAGTACAAGATTTGTTGTTTAAAAATTGATTTCATCCAAATTGCCGTACAAAGTGCCCTGTTTTTATATCCAAAAACCCCAATACACTTTAACACTTACTGTACAGTGCATGACCCCTTCATCGCAGTCAATCCAGCCATTTCCCACAGGCTAATGGTTTACCAGAGAATAATTGTACATGCCTGGCCTGGTACCAATTTACTTTTGAGGTCAGTGCTGCGCTAATTTCCTTGCCCATATCTGCCCAAACCCCACCTCCGTATTGTGCTGCCCTACCCTGCCCCAGGAGATGAGGTGGGATTTTTGGGGCATCTGGCCTATGGGGAATGAACTCATCAGGGAGAGGATTTCATTTATATTTATTTACTGATGCAATGTTTAGCTGTTGTGTATTTTACTATAGCTATGTTTTAAATATATATATATATATATATATATATATATATATATATATATATATATATATATATATATATATATATATACAGTATATGTCAAGATAAAGCAAAGGAGGAGAGCCCTCTGACGAAGTTTGATATGAAACGCGTTTGGAGAGAGCTGCAGTCCGGAAAATCAAGGACTTGGTGTTTGTTACCTAGAGTCTAGAACTCTAAGGTGGTTTTGTTCTAGCTGGCTGGACTCCAATTAGCGCTAATTTGCCACTGTGTGTTTTACACACACACACATGTATATGTGTGTGTGTGTGTGTATATAGATGTGTATATAAATACACATATATATATATAATGTATATAGATAGCTGAGAAAGTCAGCTCCTGATTGGCCGCCTAGTGGCCAATAGAATCATTCTATGGAGAGGCGCGGAAGATGAAACATCTCTGCGCCTCTCACAGTCCGATGCGGGGAGCTGCTGGAGTCGCCGGCATGTCACAGAAGGTGACAGAAGACCAGGACTACGTCAGATCAAGACTACAGATCTTCACAGGAGGACCTGGTTGAGTTGGATTTCCTTCCACAGGTCCCCCATGGATTTCTTTGGACCCGGATGGACGTCGACAGACGCTGCCGACATGGACATCGTCATGGAGCCAAATGCCGACATGCAGGGGCGGGCTGGGCCGGGGGGCAGGGTGCCACATGCCCCCCGGGCCGGTATGTAGTGGCTGGGCCGGGCCGTCTGTGTGGATTGCCCGGCTGCTGCTGTGCTGTCTCCGGGTCCTGCTACACAAGTCTCCGTGTATGGCGACGGCCCCTTCAAAAATGGCCGCCGCCTTGGAGGAGACAGACACTAGAGGTACTGCTGTACCTCTAGTGTCTGTCAGAGGATGACAGCGCGACCAGTGCTACCCGGAAGTGCGGCTGGTAGCGCTGGCGCGCTGTTTAAAAGGAACCCCTAGGCAACGAGCATTTACCTAGGGGGGGAGGGAAACAGCTGCAAACAGTTTACCTGCGGTGGTCGCCGGCGGGAGCGCGGGTGACACTGCACCAGGTCTGCCAGGGGAAACTGCATGTAGTGAAGGGGCACTGGAGGACCTCATGGAGCATGGGCTCGAGCTGACCCTTCTACAAAAAACTGCCTGTCTTGTAAGTACATTGCTCTACTTGGACTTATACATATAGATATTCTGGTGTGTGTGTGTGTGTGTACATACCGGGAATGAACAAACAGTGGCACTCCAAAACATGTTTATTGGGCATTACGGTGTGTGGCATTATGTTTAATTGGCATTACGGTGTGTGTGGCATTATGTTTAATTGGCATTACGGTGTGTGGCATTATGTTTAATTGGCATTACGGTGTGTGGCATTATGTTTAATTGGCATTATGTGTAATGGGCATTGTTTAATGGGCATTACGGTGTGTGGCATTGTGTAATGGGCATTACGGTGTGTGGCAATATGTGTAATGGGCATTGTGGTGTGGCATTATGTGTAATGGGCATTGTTTAATTGGCATTACGGTGTGTGACATTATGTTTAATTGGCATTACAGTGTTGGCATTACAGTGTTGGCATTACGGTGTGGCAATATGTGTAATTGGCATTATGTGTAATGGGCATTGTTTAATTGGCATTACGGTGTGTGGCATTATGTGTAATGGGCATTATGTGTAATGGGCATTGTTTAATTGGCATTACGGTGTGTGGCATTATGTGTAATGGGCATTATGTGTAATGGGCATTGTTTAATTGGCATTACGGTGTGGCAATATGTGTAATGGGCATAGTTTAATTGGCATTACGGTGTGTGGGCATTATGTGTAATAGGCATTATGTGTAATGAGCATTGTTTAATTGGCATTACGGTGTGGCAATATGTGTAATTGGCATTATGTGTAATGGGCATTGTTTAATTGGCATTAAGGTGTGGCAATATGTGTAATTGGCATTATGTGTAATGGGCATTGTTTAATTGGCATTATGGTGTGTGGCAATATTTGTAATGGGCATTGCGGTGTTGGCATTATGTGCAATGGGCATTGTTCAATTGGCATTACGGTGTGTGGCATTATGTTTAATTGGAATTACGGTGTGTAGCAATATGTGTAATGGGCATTGTGGTGTTGGCATTATGTGTAATGGGCATTGTTTAATTGGAATTACGGTGTGTGGCATTATGTTTAATGGGCTATACGGTGTTGGCTTTATGTGGTATGGGCATTACGGTGTGTGGCATCACAGTGTAAAATTTTGCATACTAGAGGGGAGAGGGTAGGGCGGTGAAACGATGGTGATGGGCCACTTGCTTGTGTTGCCCCCCAGGCTGAAAGTTGCCAGCCAGCCCCTGCCGACATGGATCCGGACCAGGACAAGGCACCGGACCAAGACCCATGGACCTACCTACGGGCTCAAGATAGGTAAGTATCAGTATGTATGGGCTTTGGATGTATTAAAGTTTTATTTTTATTGTGTGTCAGTGTGTGTTTATTTTACTATTTTTTTACTGTGGAACTACAAGTGCCAGCAGGCCCTTTAATGCCTCGCAGGCTGGGACTTGTGGTTCTCCAAGTCCCAGCCTGCGGGGGGAGGCTTGCTGGGACTCCTAGTTCCACAGTTAAAAACAATAGTTTTTTATTCTATTTATTTACACTCAATCAGCCCGGTGGCCACCACTCCAGGGCCACCGGGGACAGCACCAGGCTTCAGCCTGGTCAGGTAAGTCCTGGAGGGGGAAACTCATTTATTGTGGGGGTCCCCACTGCCCCAGGGCCCCTGGCCAGGCTGACTGGTCAGTAGGGTGATGTTTTGGCCGCGGGAACTTGTATAATAAGTGTCCCCCGGCTGTGACATTACCCTGCTGGCTGGTTTGGCCTGGGGCTGGTTCTTAAAATATGGGGGACCCCTAGTCATTTTGTCCCCCGTATTTTGGGAACCAGCCCCAGACCTGGAGCCTGGGGCTGGTTTTAAAAAATCGGGGAACCCCTATTTGTCGGGTTTCCTGTTTTTTTTTACCGGCCCCGGCTCTTTCAGCCTGGTGCCGGTTTCAGCTGTTGGGGGGAACCCACGCTGATTTTTTTCATTTATTTATTTAATTTTATATTTTTTTAATCACTAAAGCCTGCACGGATCTGACTGATCCGTGCAGACTGCCTGTAGGAATTCGTATTAGCGGCCATATATACAAATTAATACGACATCGGAGGGTTACAAAGCAGTGGTATATGACTGCTTTGTAAATTCCCCTCCGGAACACGACTTTGCATACGACATATGCAGTCGTAGTCATTTGTATCAAGAATACAAATACAATTTTTTGTATTCGTATTCTTAGTAAATTTCCCCCCAAGTCTGAATTGGGCTTAAAGAAACATCAGATCAGATCCTATCATTTTTCAAACATAGCCTGTAAAATGACAGAAGATAATTCCTCAGTACAGTATTTTATCTCTATCCAAGCTGTGGTAAATATTCCCCCCAGTGTGTACAATTCTGAGATTTATGCATTTTAGTCACATCGACACTTGTGACCGAAGTTCTGTAATTGGTTTACCTGGTGTTCTCACATAGGCAAAGTTCATGAAGGCACTTACTGTAGGTTATTCGAGTGTGAATCGTATTGTCGGATCGACTTAGGTCGACAGTCATTAGGTCGACACCGTTGGGTTGACAGGCAGCAAGGTCGACAGGGTTCTAGGTCGACATGGGTGAAGATCAACAGGCGTCTAGGTCGACATGTGACAAGGTCGACATGGGTTTAGGTCGACAAATGTGTTAGGTCGACATCACACTATTTTATTCTCCCACCACACCCTAGTGCAGCATTTTTCAACCACAGTGCCTTGAGCTGTTCTCGTGTGCCACCAGAAATAGAGATGCCCAAACCAGTTTACAGCCACCACCAACCAGTTCAACTGTTATTTACTGGTCTCTTCTTTTCATACAAGGGCCAATGTATTTTATTTTTGTGGGGACCAGTGTGATTGTTTGTTTTTTGTATGGGGGGCCAATAGGGTTTGTTTTTTTCCCTATATGGGCCAATGTGTTTTGCCCTGTGGGGATCTCATGGTGTGCCTTGGCAATATTAAAATCTTATTTAGTGTGCCGCAAGGTAAAAAGGTTGAAAATCACTGCCCTAGTGGATGGTAGGCCATGAAATACCGCCTGTCGGCTCAAAAAACTGAGAAAAAAGCCATGTCGACCTCGCGACCTGTCGATCTAACTCATGTCGACCTAACGCATTTGTCGACCTAAAACCATGTCGACCTTGTCCCATGTTGACCTAGACACCTGTCAACCTTCATCCACGTCCCCTAGAACCCTGTCGACCTTGGTGTTTGTCGACCCAACGGTGTCGACCTAATGACTGTCGACCTAAGTTGGGTCGACGATATGACCGTATCCCATTTATTCAGAGTTAAATGCAAGCTTAAATAAACAGAACACAATTGCACAAAACATAGGTCACATTTTGTCAAAACTCTAAGCCATATGTAGAGTACCAAGCTCCACCAACAAGATGGCTGGATGGAATACAAGTCTGGTACTGGATTGGAGCTAATTTTTTATTGTAATTCTGGAAAATCAGCCAAAAACTGTCGCTCAGACAAGGTGCTGTAGTTGAATCTGTTTCATTTAAACAATTTTACTGAATGTTTTGGTCCATTTTCCTGGGTTTGCAAGAAAATAGCTGATTGTCATTTGCTCCTGTAAAGTACTAGATTTTCAACCCAACCAACCAACCAACCAAGTAGTTGGTTGGATGAAAGTTGGTCTAGTGTATGACTAGCATTAGGCAGAAGCAAAAAAGGCTGGATAAATGAGCCAATGGAGAAGATGCCCATGGCAACCAATCAGCCCCCAGCCCCTCAGAAAGTTGGGAAAGCCTCCTGCATGTCACCAGACACCCCCCTCATCCCCCTTCTAGGCCAGCCATCAATCCTGGCTCTCTGTGAAGGGGGCACATCATGCTGACATCTCCCAACGGGTGGGGATCGTTCGGTCTACAGCAACTAGGACAACAAGCATTAGGTCGACACCACTAGTCGACAGGCAGCAAGGTCGACATGGGTCTAGGACAACATGGGTCAAGGTCAACATTGGTGTAGGTAAACAGGAGACATTAGGGCGACACAAGCATTAGGTCAACATGGGCAAGGTCGAAGTCAAAAGGTCGACATGGAATTTTTCACTGTTTTTTTGACCCAAATGTCGACATGGACACAGTTTGAATGAAGTGCACCGCATCCCCTCACTTTGCTTGCAATGCTTCAGGGATGGTGCCTCGCTATGCTCGGCACTATTTTATTCTCCCACCACTGTCGGCACACGTCGTCTCAAAAAACAGTGAAAAACCCCATGTTGACCTTTTGACTGTCGACCTTGCCCATGTCGACCTAATGCATGTGTCGACCTAATGACCGGTCGACCTACACCCATGTCGACCTAGACCCATGTCGACCTAGACCCATGTCGACCTTACAGCCTGTCGACCTAGTGGTGTCGACCCAATGCTTGTCGACCTAGTTACTGTAGACCCAATGACCATATCCCCTCCCAACACAGGACAAAAAAGTAGCTAAGCAAGTTGTTAAGTATTACATTTTATTAGGAAAATATCACAGAGAAGGGACATTTCTGGTGTCTGATAAGCAACTTTATTTAATTACATCATTACTACATTTGGCTACAGCTAGGGCTGGATTAAGGGCCTCATGGGCCTGGAATTGAAAAGGTTTAATGGCCTACTATGGGAAGCAGAGGGGGTGTGATCAGTGCTGTGTGGGTGTGGCCAGTGCCATGGACTATTGTAGACCCAGTACACTGGGGCCTATTCAGCAGCAGGTGCAGGTTTGCTTATATACCAAAACTGCGACTGCATGCAATTGCATGCTGGGGGCCACACAGCACAGGGCAAGGCCGCCCAGCATGAAAAAAAAAACTGAGTAGGGTCGAAACCTGGCTGTAAAGCAAGTGTACTGGAGGCATTTTTTGTTTTGCAGTGCACTGCCCAAAATTGGCCCTGATAGACCTTTGTTGTCAGGACCCAGGGCCGGCGCCACCACTAAGCAGCTGGAGGGCGGTAGAGAGCAGCGGCAAAGCTCCGGCTGAGGACAGGAGAGCAGAAAAAAAGGAGCTTGGAGCAGGTAAGTGAGCCCCCCCCCATTCTGTTCATTGTCAGTGGCTGACCCTACTGGAGCCCATCCGGAGCTGCGGCCTTTGTCGCATCTCTAACACACCCCCCCCCTGCACCACATCTCCCACCACCAATTTGACCCACGATCCCCCCTGTGGAGCAAGCGGCAGCCGTGGACGCATTCCCCCCCTCCCCCCATGGAGTGGGTGAGCGCCGGGGAACCCCCCTGACTGAGGCGCTCCGGTGCCATGCACCGGCCCTGTCGGGACCACTACCCAAAAATGCTGTGAAGTCTCCTTCTGAGATGCAATTGCACTTTAAAGCTGTGCATGAGCAGGAGTCTGAAAAATTGGGACTTTCACACTTCTGTGCACAATGCTGAATTGAACCATCTAGCAGCCCCAATATCTCTATAAATATATACAAATGAATACATTTCGTAATTTTGTGTGGAAAATATAAATATATTTGAACGCTTTTTAATTTCTGGCAGACCATTTGGCCAGCTGGTGGTTTCTGATCCTTATACTGTCACGACGATGATGGGCTATTTTTATGTGAAGGCCTGGAGCTGTAACCTCTCCGTCCCATTGTTAATCTTGCCCTGTAGGAGTGGTGCGGGAGAGAGGGGTTCCAAGTGCATAAGATTTGAGGTGCACTTTTATCTTCCTATCCTGTACGCTTCTCTAGGAAGCAGATGAGATGCAGAGGATCCAGATGCTCTTCCATGGGTGTGGGAAACTACCCCAAAAATTGTGAATCCCCCACATTTTGCAGAAGAGTAGATAAAGCTGGCCATGCACTTGTCCAATTTGGCCTATTTTTACCTTATTCTGACAGATCGGACCAAGAAATGGAGTGAAAAGTGGCCAAAGTGAAGGTATTTGACGTCTGATGTAATCTGAGGTGCGATCATGTGCACATCAGATTACAGTTGGAGGTCGGACCTGCTTACGCATTCGACCTCTGACTCGGACAGCGGGAATGACCTCGGACTCAAGGAGGATCGGCTGCAACTTCCAAGAATGAATCACCGTGAATCAGCCTATACTGTATGTCAGGGGTGGGGAACCTTTTTTCTTCCAAGGGCCATTTGTAATTGGGAAAAATCATTTGGGGGCCATATCTAAATTAGCCACTTAAAAATGACCCTGCTTCCCCCGTCTCACGCTCTGGCTGCCGCTGAATAAGACGCCTCTCAAGAGAACTCACTCCTGCCCACGTCACCACCTCCCATCCTCAGGAGAGAACTCCCAAATCCTTAAATCCCGAGCAAGCAGTCGGGCGGGTGGGTGATTCAGTCAAACTGGCTACGGGGCCGTTTACGGCCCATGGGCCGGAGGTTCCCCACCCTTGCTGTATGCAATTTGTCATGTATATCGTACTGTTGTCTTATACAACTGCACTCACCTACTCTACAGTACAGCATAATTGCCTACTTTTGAAAACTAGTTTCAGGGAGATTATAGTTGGTAATAGAATTTTGCACAGCGCCCCATTGAGGGGGCGTGTCATGCTCCACCCGAAGGACATGTCTAATTCCATATATGGAGAGATTGTGAAAAGAGATTGTGAACGTGGCACCTAACCATCTTTTAATAATATATCCAAATGTAGATGACCCCCAAAGCAGTTAGTAAAGCTAAAGTGCTGGAATATGGTGCTGATGATTCAATGTAAATGTATCTATCTCTCATTCCTTTTTTCTTCAAAAAAATGTAAGAGTGTAATGTGTGAAATGAGGGAGATTGCTAGACTAATGAGGGAGAGATGGAGATTACAGCTATTTCAGGGAGTCTCCTGCAGAATGCAGGAGGGTAGGCAACTATGCAGTACAGTTGTGAGGTTCAGTTTTCCTAAAATGTGAGCACACCCAAAATTAGGGGTTCCGAGGCAAATCAAGTCCCAGTTAGGAGTCACTTTTGCTGAAGTCCTGGCTCGCGTCTGTTGTCAGTTCTAAACTCGGATTTAAAAACCAAACTCGGGTTTTCATTGATTTTCATCCATTTTTATCAATGATTTTTGATTTTTAACACTTAAAGCAAAACCCAAATCTGCAGTGTTTTTGTACTTATACTATGCACTTACGTTATGTTTAGCTGATGTGTATTGTACTTGTGATCTTTTATTCTGCAATGTTTTTCTGTTTGCTGACTTGCAGAGCACTGTGGATATTTTGTGGTGCGTTAAACGTACTGTTTGTGCAGTAACATCACCCACTGTTAATCAAAATGATTGCAGAAGAGCTGACTGTATTTTGTTTTGGTATCTGTTGTGATTAGCAATATAATTTACTTATGGGAATAGTTGCATAATTGTACTCGGGAGACAAGCTAGTCTGTACATACTGTATCTCACTGTGGAAATATTCCCACCGCTGTGATATTTCACAGTGCAATTTGGATAGAGGGCTTGGAACCGTTCTATTTGGTTAATCTGTAATTGTTTTGTTCTGCTATGTAACAATGATACACCAATGAATGTCATCATAACTAGGGAGGTGCACCGTCCACTTTTAGTGTTTTGTGAAATGTGTTTTGGATTTGTATGTCCGGCAGTGTTTTTGATCTGTATTCCGAAATACCACCCTTCATTGTATCATGTTTCGTTGTGTTTCGTGTTTTGGATCTGTATTTTTTTTTTATCATGTTTTTTTTCCTCCAACGCTATTATTAACCTCAATAACATTAAATCTCCCTAATTTCCAGTCTATTCTGAACACCTCACAATATTGTTTTTAGGCCAAAAAGGTTGCACAGAGGTAGCTGGATGACTATGATAAGCGACACAAGTGGACGACACAAACACTGGACTGATACGGCACACTTAATAGCACCCCTGGACTGACACAACACACTTAGCCTCACCCCTAGTCTGATACAGCACACCAAACATCACCCCTGGACTGATACGGTCACATAGCATGACCCCTGGACTGATACGACACATTTAGCATCAACCCCTCTGGACTCATACGGCACATTTAGCATCACCCCTGGACTTATACGGCACACCGAGCATCACCCCTGGACTGATATGGCACACCGAGCATCACCCCTGGACTGATATGGCACAGGTAGAATCACCCCTGGACTGATACGGCACACCTAGCATCACCCCTGGACTGATATGGTACAGGTAGAATCACCCCTGGACTGATTCGGCACACCTAGCATCACCCCTGGACTGATATGGCACAGGCAGAATCACCCCTGGACTGATAGGGCACATTTAGCATCACCCCTGGACTGACATGACACACTTTGCATCACCCCTATACTGATACCGCACAGGTAGCATCACCCTTGGACTCATACCGCACATTTAGCATCACCCCATGACTGATACAGCTGACCCCAAGAATTATACAGCTCACTTGGCTCATCCCTGGACTGATACAACACCCCTGGTATGATATGGCACACTTAACAGCCCTTGCAGGGCCTGTGGTAGGGATTTTGGCACCCCCCTTCTAACTATAATGCTTTTCTGTTACAATTACTGTACATGACTAAGGTGGAGGTTAAACTAGTTAAACTTCACCATTACTGGTGTGTTACCCCCCCTCCACCACCACTTTAACCACCTGGCTCCAACTCCTTAAATTATATTTTGTCTTTGGGGGATGCCGTCATCACTGGGTTTACAAAATACGCTGTCTACAGGGTTATATACACTGTAACTTTTTACTTACAGTAGTACAGTACAAATATGTTTTCTGTTTGACCACCAGGTCCCAAGAACGCTTATTTAGTTGTATTTTTTGAATAGTGGTGAAACATGTTTGTGTTGTTGTGTTGGGTTTGTATGATAAGTGATAGTCACAGACTTTTATTATTTTGGTGTTACATTGTAATAGATATGTGGTATTGCATAGTTGCCGACTTTTACGCTGCCCTCTCCGGGAGAGGGCAGCCAGTCAGCTCACTGAAGTAGGGGGGCGGGGTCATCACCGGGAGGGGAAAGGGTGGTTCGGGGGTGGAGCCACATGCGGGCTGCTCTATCGGGGGAATGGCTATGGCAAACATGTCATTTTAGCCCCGCCCCCCACAGTGCAATGTCAGTATTTCAGTCATTGCACTGCGGGGGGCGGGGCTAAAATGACGCGATTGTGTCATTTGACCCACGGACCCCCCCGCTGGGTGGGGGTTCGCGGGTGATGGGGGGATATGCGAGAGGGTTGCCCCCCTTTCCGGGGGGCCGGGAGGGGGACCCGATTTACGGGACCCTCCCGGCCATTCCGGGAGGGTTGGCAACTATTGATGTAAAGGACGTTATAAGATGTTTGGCTGTTCCGCACCCAGTTTTAAGCCTCCTACACAGCTGTTTCTGTTTGGTATGATTGGTGAATCATGCACCAAGAATTGACGCTGTTTTATAGGCAAAGTGTGAGCACATCAAATATTGATTTGGTGTAGATTTCTCTTCTGTTCATTCACTTTGCATTTTGTTAATGGATAGAAATAAACTATTAACACTTCTATTTTTGAAAGCATGTTTGCTTTGCAGCATATTTTAGGAGGGTCCCACGATTTTTGGGAGCCTCCTAGCCATTTCATAAATTATTCTGAAAAACCAAAACCAACAATAAAAACTCTAAATTGAAAAATGAAAACAATCTAACTGTAAATGAAATTAATCCAACCCAATTTACAGGCTGCATAATAACATGTGGCTTAAAGGTGGGTACACACTATACAACTGCAGTTAACTATATGCACCATAACATTATCATATCGCTCAGTGTGTGCCCCGTCGTTAACGATGTGCACTCCTGCGAATCGTTAACAATAACATGCTGTCTGAATATGCAGTCAAACCTGACGGTACTGTCAGTGACTGCATGTCCGGCGGGGTCCTGGTGACATCAGTGAAGGACACAATGAACGATAACGTCCAGTGTCTAACCAGTAGTGGTCTGTTTTTGCAGATACCACCGCTGATATCGTTAACAATAGAAGACCGAGAGACTGTAGCCCCATCAGGTTCCTCCAACAAGCTTGACTGTAACACCCATTTTCACTTGACATTTATTTTCCCAGTAAATTCAAGTACCGTGAATGGGTGCAAGGTGCATGGCGGGGTCTGGAACCCTATACCAAGGCACCTATTATAGATAGCACCAGGGATAATTCTACACCCCTGGGCATGCGCTTATCAGCACTGGGCTGGTTATATTATACACACACATCTATACATATATATATATATATAGAATTTTCAGACAAGTCAGCACTGTAATATAGTGATAAAACAATATTGCCGGGTCGAAAAAATGTTCACAAAAACGCATTCACCTCCCCACTACATGGAAAAAATTAAGAACCAGCTATCGGGTATTTGAAGAAAGGGCCTAATTTTTTTCTCAAAATGGATAAAACCCTGCTACACTGCAGGTGGGGCAGATGTAACATGCATAGAGAGTTAGATTTGGGTGGGCTCTGTTCAAGCTGAAATCTAAATTGCAATGTGAAAATAAAACGGCCAGTATTTACCCTGCACAGAAACAAATGAACTCCCCCAAAGCTACAGGCAAACCGCAACGGAGAGGCGGTGGACGACAGCAAGGAGCTCTGTCGGAATGGGGCACACGAGCATCTCGTGTGCGTGCCCCCTTTCGATGGATGCCCGCCTGGCGGCTAGCGAAGGGCTGGCAATTCTATTGCCAGCCCTCGCAACTCTGAGATCAGCACCAGCTGTAGAATGTAAAATAAAAATGCAATTGTAATACTTCTGATTTATGGCCGACTATGTGGCCTTGTGGTAATCATCATGCTGCCATGGTGATGGGCCTATTTTTATCAGTCGGGATGCTGTGCCTAGGCGGAGAGACCTCTGACTTGTAGTGCGCTAGTGTAGGTTTATACAGACTATGCAATTAATCAGCTTTAGTAGAAACAGTTCAGCAATATGGGATCTGCAATGTTCGTCCTCTAGTTGTGGTTCTTCAGCCAATCAGGGCTCAGATCTTTTGGCCTCCTCCTTCTGCTTCAGACACTCCCAGGGTAACTAAGTACTAGAGGCAGCCTTCATGCAGATTAGGGCCAGATGGGTCTTCTTTCTTCCTGTCTTTGGCCTCCTAAGACTTCCAGCAAGGAGGTCCTCACTATGGACCATACTTGTCTACTTTGATGGTCTCCTCTACGAGAGAAGCCCAGAGAGTAGAGACTCTCAACAGCTGTTTTGGTGGGCGGGGCTTGCCATCATTAAACCCTGCCCCATTAAGCCCTGCCTCCATTCCATTAAATGCCGCGATTCGCGGCTCTTGGGGAGGTGGTACTAAATGACACGGTTTGCGTAATTATAGCCCTGACCCCTCCCCGAAGAGCCATGAATGCTGGCATTTTACTGGCAGTGGATGGGGTGCGGGGGCTAATGCGCTGGGGGGGAGGGATGGGTGACTGGTAATTGCGGGAGTTTTGCTCACCCTTCCGGGACGCCGGGTGGGTGGAGGGCCCGGCCATTCCGGCAGGGTAGGTAAGTATGTCGTGGACCTCCTGGGATAATCACTTCCCTGGTCTTAGTGTCGCCTCGATGCAGCCTGGATCTTCTTACTGTGCAGATTTCTGTGTTGTGCCACATCCGCTGACCCCAAACCATTCTTGCCATCTCCATCTTCCATGCCTCAGGGCAGACCCTCTCTCCCACCAGTCCTTGCTGAACTCCTGGCTGTTACATGGTAGGTCTGCTTCTGGGACACTCCCATCTGTCTGAGATACCTCTGGCCCATAGGCTGCCCCTTATCGCTCTTCTGCTAGGGGTTCCCCTCTTCTGTTCTGGGTTTTTGTCTCCTTACTGTCCTGGCATACCCAGGAGATAAATCACTGTAATCTCCCGGTGCAGCTGTCGGCGGATCGCCACCCGCACACACAGCATGATACGCTGATATATATTAGGATACACGTCAGCTGTGTTGCACAGCCAAGGCGATATATATCTGTGAACGACGCTGTTCACAGATATCTCGCTCGTACACACTGGCTGATGGCACATCGATATATCGGCTGCTCAATAGGGTTGCGTCGGCTAGCACTAAATAAAAAAAAATATGACAGATTCTATAGGACTGGGATCCCTATATACCACATAGACGTTCCCTACTTAATGACATCCATGATACAGAAGTACCCATTCCTTTAGTTTAGGTACACGTTTCTACTGCTTTCTGTTTTGCTTATTCAGTTTGTATCTATAATACATAAATCTAAATTATTCTATTAGATTATATTGTGTGGTTTTCGGTATATACCAAGTTTCCAAAATGACGCTACAGTATACCTCGCACAACAATTTAAAAGCTCCAACAAAAGGCAACTTCAGCTTCAGGGCATGAAACTTAAATTGATGTTTTGACTATATCATATTTCTTGCAAACCCAGCAGTAAAATGCAATATGTTATCACACAGTATATTGCTGCTGCCTTTATGATCGCTGCCTGAGCTCTTTTGGAGGAGGAAAAGGAGTAAAGAATCCCATTTGGAAACATGCTGTCTGCAAGGTTTGTATTACATTATCCGCCTGTAATAGCATTTGGGATGTTAATAGGTTTGGGGTTTTTTAGGCTGCTTTACAAATTCCTTGCAGATGGGACACAAATTGGCTCAAATGGTTAAATACTGTATATGTAGAAATGTATATTTTGCCAATATAAATAATTTTCATAGATGTAAGTCCCCCACACACTTCCAAATTGGATGTGATTGACAGCAGATCCGATGCAATATAGGGTCCTGTGCGCATCGCACCGGAGCCTGCGAGTTGCACCAGCTGCAGAAGCAATCTGTTGAATTGCTTCCGAGCCGGGAAGGCTAGGCTAGGATTGCATGCGATATATTGCATGCAAAAGGACCGTATGTTGTATATTGCATGCGTTCTTGCCCCCTGGGAAGGTCACGGGTAGCTCAAGAGGGGATGGTGGACAACTTCTCCTGCGGCAGAAGTCCCCCTATTGTATGCCTAGCTTTACTGTGTATAGTGGGAAAGTGGCTTTTTTCAGTTCCATTCTGCAAGAGGCAGACAGTTCAGTAAATAAGGAGCTGATGCTAAGAAGCAGGTAATCGGGTCACAATTATATGCCTACTGAATTTGGGAGTATCCACCCATGGTCATATGAATCACAGCACCACTCGCAGCCTTCCAGCGCTAGAGCAGTTGTCATAACAATTGTACAATTAGCCCCACAAGAATACAGTAGTCTGGTGCATAACATTCACTGATTGTAAATCTGCATTTTGCTCACTTGCAGTATCGTTCTACGTTCTATCGTTCTACGTTATACTGTGTAATATGATACACAAATATATTTTATCTGTCTTTGTCGAGTACGTTAAGGATCTGAGTCTTCATATGTAGAAGCTCGCTTTTTTTTTTTTTACAAATCTGTCTACAATAGGCCGAATCATCTTATCATTTGTCTGAGATCAGTTCAAGATGACATAAATACAGTTATTCACAGTAGTCCATTCAAGCCCAGAGATGTAGGGTTTCTTATAGACTAGGGTCGTTCAGGTATTATCCGAAAACAGCAAATGTAGGAAGCTGAAGAACTGAATATACTTTATAATGATACTGTCACAAACCGCAGATCTTACCATCGGAAACATCGCTCATTACCATCTCGATGGTCGGTACTGCGTGAGAGGCCTGTCATCCGCATGGCTTCTGATGTGTGGCGCGATGTCCCCTGTGTCCCCGCGGTCAGTTGCCATAGTTCCCTGTCAAGTGCACGCCGTTCCCGGGCAGCATGGGTGCCGCCATGACACTCTCAAGTCAGCTGATTCCCCAGACCAATCCCCGCTGTCCATCCACGTCACCTCTGACCCACACACCTGTACATGGATCAAGGTGTGTGCTCCTTTCCCAGCATTGATTGGTGCTACAGCTGGCAGCCAATCACAGACAAGCAAGGGGGATAAAGCCGGCCTGCGGCCTTCCTTCCTTGTCTTGAACAATTGCTTACCTGCTCTCAGTATTCTCCTGTGACAGAGAAGTTCCCAAGACTCCGAGATCTCCAGGCTCCCCTGTGATTCTCTCCAGCGTTACCTGCACCCGCTATACCTTCCTGGGTTATCCATCTCCAGAAGACTCCTGCCTTTCCACCTCTGCAGTCGAGTACAGGTGCCTCGCCATTACCACCATTGCCTTCCAAGCCTTTCAGCGACATTCTCCATCTTGTCCTGAACTAGCGACTGGCTCCGTCGACACCAGCGTCGACATTCAGCTGCTGTGCTCTATAGAGACTTTACCATCTACGTCCTATTTCTCCAGCATATACCTGAGCCATCTACCAGCCGTCGGCACCATTGTCGGCACCACAGTCTACCTCAGCTGTCGACATCCTGTGCAGTCCTCCGCAGTTTCCAGATTGCCTTTCCTCCTCCAGTATCATCTCCCTTGCCTGCGTCCAGAGGACCAGGGCAGGGGGCCGCGACCTGCCTGTCAGACGCAGCTAAGTCCAAAGTTCCTTGCGGGGCTCCCTGGTGAATACCGCTGGCAGGTTAGACTCCGCGCCCCTGTTCCTGGTCTCCGTCAACTCTCTGGTTCGCTGTGCCCTGATCTCCCCGTGTATGTCCTACATCAAGCCTTCTGCCTTTGGCTCTCCAGCGCCCTCCACTGGTCCACCACGGTCACAGCCGGGAACACAAAACCCGCCTGCGCTGACAGTTTGTTCAAGACCGATGGACTCGGCTCAAGACCCCAGTGTGGGACCAGCGGTCATTCAAAATGTTACCGCCCGAATAGAGACTCAAGAAGCCACGCAGCAGCGAGTGATAAAATTCCTTCAAGAAGTATCCAATCGCTTGGACACATTGCAGCAGTCATTGCCGACTCCTGTGTCAACTACCCAGGGGAATCTATCTCCACCCGCTGCTTTACCTTCCCGTCTCCAGCTACCAGTCCCCAGCAAATATGACGGCGATCCTAAACTCTGCCGGGGGTTTATCAACCAGTGTCAGATCCAGTTTGAACTTCTTCCACACAATTTCCCTACCGCCAGAATTAAGATAGCTTACATAGTGTCTTTGCTAACTGGCTCCGCCCTCAATTGGGTATCACCGTTATGGGAGAGATCTGATCCCCTCTTGTCAGACTATGGCAAATTCCTACAGACTTTCCGCCGTATATTTGATGTACCTGGACGCTCTACTTCAGCATCCACAGATTTACTACGGGTCAAACAAGGGTCCCGATCCATGGGACAATATGTGATCCAGTTCCAGACTTTGGCCTCTGAGTTACAATGGAATAATGAAGCCCTGACAGCCGCGTTCTGGCTAGGGGTATCAGACCGCATTAAAGACGAACTGGCCACCCGCGATCTTCCTGATTCCTTGGAAGACTTAATCTCTCTGTGTGTAAAGATTGATCTCCGCATCAGAGAAAGAGGTCTAGAGAAACAAAAGAAGTTAATTCCCAAGTTTACTCCTCGAGTACGCTCAGAGTCCCCTGCGAGTGAAGAACCAATGCAAATAGGTAGATCACGCCTGACTCCTGAAGAGCGTTCCCGTCGACAGCGCAACAAACTCTGCATTTACTGTGCTGCTCCCAGTCACTTCATCAATGATTGTCCCGAGCGGTCGGGAAACTCCAGGGCCTAACCTGTAACGGAGGAGTTAGGTTAGGTCATGTCTCAAAGTCTCCTCCCTGTACTGACTTTACCCTTCCAGTGTCCTTAGAGACCCCTGCTGGACTCAGATCAAGCTCCGCTTTGGTCGACTCCGGGTCGGCAGGAAATTTCATTTCTCAGCATCTTGTTACCAAGTTACAAATTCCCGTGATGCCTCTACATCCTCATCTCATTGTCACAGCAGTGGATGGCAGTAAAATTCCGGGCAGTGAGGTACGTGCCAGTACCGAACCGGTTCTGCTGAAAGTAGGCACTTTACATCAAGAGCACATTAAATTTTTTGTCATTCCTAAGGCGTCTTATGATATTGTATTGGGCCTTCCCTGGCTCAGGCTCCACAACCCCACCATCAACTGGTCGCTTTTACAATTAGAGCAATGGAGTCATCATTGTCATCAGCATTGCATTAACCCTGTGATACCTGTGCGCTCTGCCGTGGCCACCTCTGTGCCTGGCCTCCCCGAAGTTTACAGAGACTTTGCTGATGTGTTCTGTGAACAGTCAGCCGACACACTGCCGCCCCACCGTCAGTGGGATTGTCCAATTGACCTCCTTCCTGGAAAGACTCCTCCCAAGGGACGTACATACCCTCTATCGGTTCCTGAGACTCAAGCCATGTCTACATATATTCGTGAGAACTTACAGAAAGGCTTCATCAGGCCCTCAAAGTCCCCAGCGGGCGCAGGATTCTTTTTTGTAAAAAAAAAAGATGGTGGTCTGCGACCTTGTATTGATTACAGAGGGTTAAATAACATCACAGTCAAAAACAGCTATCCACTCCCCTTGATCACAGAATTATTCGATCGAGTGAAAGGTGCCACCGTCTTCACCAAGCTGGACCTCCGTGGGGCATACAACTTGATACGTATCCGCAAGGGTGATGAGTGGAAGACTGCATTCAATACGAGGGATGGTCACTACGAGTATTTAGTGATGCCCTTCGGCCTCTGCAATGCCCCAGCTGTCTTTCAACAATTCGTTAATGAGGTCTTCCGGGACATGCTGTACATCTGTCTTGTGGTCTATTTGGATGACATTCTAATATTCTCCAGAGACTTACATTCACACCGCTCCCAAGTCAAAGAGGTCCTCCTCCGTCTCAGAAAAAATCGACTCTACGGCAAGATCTCCAAATGCACATTTGAGGTACCCTCAGTCCCATTTCTAGGATACCTAATTTCCGGGTCACAATTGAGCATGGACCCCGAGAAATTGGAAGCCATCACTGGGTGGTCTCAACCCACTACATTGAAAGCCGTACAACGCTTTATTGGCTTCGCCAACTATTACCGAAAATTCATCCGGGGTTTCTCCACTCTGATTGCTCCTATTACAGCTCTCACCCGCAAGGGTAGCAACCCGTCTGTCTGGTCCCCAGAGGCCTTGTCGGCATTCCAGTTGCTGAAACAGTCATTCATCTCTGCACCCATTCTGTCCCAGCCTGATATGGAACGACCTTTTTCCCTAGAAGTCGATGCCTCCAACATAGGGGTAGGTGCAGTACTGTCTCAGACATCCGAGGATGGGAAACAGCATCCCTGTGGTTTTTTCTCACGCAAATTCTTACCAGCAGAGAGAAATTATTCCATAGGCGATCAGGAGTTACTGGCTATTAAATTAGCACTCGAAGAATGGAGGTATCTCCTGGAAGGCGCCAAGTTTCCAGTCATCATATACACTGATCATAAAAATCTCCTGTACTTGCAGTCAGCTCAGTGTATGAATCCTCGTCAGGCCCGGTGGTCTTTATTCTTTTCCAGATTTTCTTTCAAGATCCTGTACCGTCCTGGTTCTCAAAACGTAAAGGCCGATGCCTTATCTCGCTCCATGGAAGAGGATCCTCTAGTACCCGAGAATCACCCCATCATTGACCCCATCGCATTTGCTCCCACGCAACTTTCTCCGGTACCTCCTCCTGGCAAAACTCTTGTACCCCCTGAGCTCTGCCAAAGACTGCTGTCCTGGGCTCACAAGTCCTTATTCTCCGGACACCCTGGCGTTCAGGGCACTTTTGAAATCCTCCAACGTTCTTACTGGTGGCCCCAGATGAGAAAAGACGTCAAAGACTTTGTGGCATCGTGTACTGTCTGTACCCAGCATAAAACCCCTCGTCAAATTCCTGCTGGAAAACTTTGCCCCTTATCTATTCCAACGCGTCCATGGACGCACATTTCAATGGACTTCATCACAGAGTTACCCAAGTCCCAAGAATACAACACCGTCTGGGTGGTAGTTGACCGTTTTTCGAAGATGGCCCGATTCATACCTCTCTCCGGGTTACCCTCCGCTCCTACTTTGGCGCAGTTATTCGTGCAGCACATCTTCAAAAGCCATGGCCTGCCTACAGAAATCGTCTCTGACCGAGGAGTGCAATTTGTGGCACGCTTTTGGAGAGCCCTGTCTTCAGCCCTTCAAATTAAATTGAAGTTTTCATCTGCTTATCATCCGCAGTCCAATGGCCAGACAGAAAGAGTCAATCAGGACCTCGAGACATTCCTACGGCTGTACATCTCATCTTCCCAGGATGATTGGTCCAAGCTACTCCATTGGGCTGAGTTTGCCCATAATTACAGGTACCATTCATCCACAGGTCACTCCCCCTTCTTCATTGTTTATGGCCAACATCCCAGGCCACCCACCTTCGAGGCATTAGCAACCATCGAAGTGCCAGCAGCTACCGCAGCCCTGAGACACTTTTCACAAATCTGGAAAAAAGTGCACTTCAATCTAAAGAAAGCTTCAGTTCGTTACAAGTTCTTTGCGGATCGTAAGAGACGTGCAGTACCAGAATTCCGTCCTGGTGACAAAGTATGGCTGTCTACCCGAAACATACGACTGAGGGTCCCCTCAATGAAATTTGCGCCTCGATTCATAGGTCCATATATTGTCGAACAGAAGATCAACCCGGTAGCATACAAAATAAAATTACCCAAGTCTTTACGCATTCCCAACTCCTTTCATGTCTCCTTGCTACGACCTCTAATTCTTAATCGCTTCCAGTCTTCATCCCCGGTATCACCACAAGTCAGAACTGAGCGAGGAGTGGAGTTTGAGATAAAAAAGATCGTGGATTCTCGCCATCGTTATGGACGCCTTCAGTATCTCATTGACTGGAAGGGATATGGTCCTGAGGAGAGAAGTTGGACCAATGCTGAAGACGTTCATGCTCCTCGTCTAAGGGAAAAGTTCCATCAGGAACATCCTTCCAAGCCCAAAGGGTGTTCGGTGCCCACCCTAAAAGGAGGGGGTACTGTCACAAACCGCAGATCTTACCATCGGAAACATCGCTCATTACCATCTCGATGGTCGGTACTGCGTGAGAGGCCTGTCATCCGCATGGCTTCTGATGTGTGGCGCGATGTCCCCTGTGTCCCCGCGGTCAGTTGCCATAGTTCCCTGTCAAGTGCACGCCGTTCCCGGGCAGCATGGGTGCCGCCATGACACTCTCAAGTCAGCTGATTCCCCAGACCAATCCCCGCTGTCCATCCACGTCACCTCTGACCCACACACCTGTACATGGATCAAGGTGTGTGCTCCTTTCCCAGCATTGATTGGTGCTACAGCTGGCAGCCAATCACAGACAAGCAAGGGGGATAAAGCCGGCCTGCGGCCTTCCTTCCTTGTCTTGAACAATTGCTTACCTGCTCTCAGTATTCTCCTGTGACAGAGAAGTTCCCAAGACTCCGAGATCTCCAGGCTCCCCTGTGATTCTCTCCAGCGTTACCTGCACCCGCTATACCTTCCTGGGTTATCCATCTCCAGAAGACTCCTGCCTTTCCACCTCTGCAGTCGAGTACAGGTGCCTCGCCATTACCACCATTGGCTTCCAAGCCTTTCAGCGACATTCTCCATCTTGTCCTGAACTAGCGACTGGCTCCGTCGACACCAGCGTCGACATTCAGCTGCTGTGCTCTATAGAGACTTTACCATCTACGTCCTATTTCTCCAGCATATACCTGAGCCATCTACCAGCCGTCGGCACCATTGTCGGCACCACAGTCTACCTCAGCTGTCGACATCCTGTGCAGTCCTCCGCAGTTTCCAGATTGCCTTTCCTCCTCCAGTATCATCTCCCTTGCCTGCGTCCAGAGGACCAGGGCAGGGGGCCGCGACCTGCCTGTCAGACGCAGCTAAGTCCAAAGTTCCTTGCGGGGCTCCCTGGTGAATACCGCTGGCAGGTTAGACTCCGCGCCCCTGTTCCTGGTCTCCGTCAACTCTCTGGTTCGCTGTGCCCTGATCTCCCCGTGTATGTCCTACATCAAGCCTTCTGCCTTTGGCTCTCCAGCGCCCTCCACTGGTCCACCACGGTCACAGCCGGGAACACAAAACCCGCCTGCGCTGACAGATACTCATTAGATGCCCTCAAAGAGGCAATGGGTAGGTGCTATAGTAGGGGTTATTTTAACTCCTACAATCCTACAATGATTAACATTCACATATTTATAAACAAAAGAGCAACCTCTCAAAGTTTGCAGAACGCCATCTAGAAGACTATTAATACAAAGGAAAAGAACCAGCGCTTAGACTGTGTGAAAATGTTCAATAGTGATTTTGCCTGTATAAATTTTACCCTATGGTCCTTCATAAGCACACCAGAATAAAGGTCCCCATACGCTATACAATTTTGGCAGATCAGGCCAAGAAATCGGGTGAAATTGTCACAAATCGCATGTTTATGACATTCGATCCGATGCGCTGTCCCGTGGAGGTCAGACGGGCTGCACATAAGATAATTTGTATGTGCAGCCGTCAGCAACACATGGCAGGTACTTTATAGCACCCGCGTTGCATCGCATCCGTTCAGGTGTGTGACAGTAATGGTATCTGCAGATCGGGGAATCGCCAGGCAGTAGAGGCGCTCTCCCTGCTCTGCATCCCCTGTGCGCTGCAGGTGGAATATTTGGAAACTTCCTTATAAATTAATGGGCGGCTGCTAATAAGCTTTCTCAGCCAACCAGTGGCCACCCATTCATTTGTAAGGGTTTTTGAATTTTCCTCCTCCTCCGCTCCTGCAGCCTGTTCCCCGCCTACAGCTCCCCAGGAGTCCTTACATGCGATAAATCACATCAAGTCCCAAATTCTATGTGAGCCCTTCCAGGCCGCTGCGTTAGGACTTACTTATTCAATTAGACTTGAATGCCTACAGTTTCTTCATATTAAATCTTCACACATCTAATCTGCTAACCTGACACTTGTGTGGTGTACACACGATTTCATTTAGTCTATTTCTCTATTAAATTTTGCTTAAATAAGCAACATGTTATTGAACTCAAATGGGTTTCAGCCACATTCGATCCCAATGCATGACCAGACAACATCGAAATCGAATTCATTAACAGTAGTTGCTGTAACCACCCCACTGGCAATGATTTCCAGAATTGTACTGCTCTAATGATGAAGACTCCTCTTCTTACTGTAATTCAGTTCGGAATTTCTTTTCCTCGAGCCTCAGTACATGCCCGCGTGTACTAAGTATAAACCTGTTAGTGAACAATTCATCTCCCAGTTCCCTATGATTCCCAATCCTGTAACTGAACATACTAATCATATCTCCTCTCAACCTCCTTTTCTCCAGTGAAAACATATTCAGCCTGGTTAACCTGTCTTTATATTCTAGTGATTCGAGACCTTTTACTAGCTTAGTCGCCCTTCTCTGTACCTGTTCCAATTCATTTATGTCCTTTTTAAGGGGTGTTGCCCAAAACTGAATACAGTGGGCGGTATTCAATGAGGCTGATTCGCCATGTTTTTATGGCGATTTTGTGCTGTAAGGCGAATTTTTGACTAAAACGGTGAATCACCCTATTCAATGACCAGATGGCGAATACATTTCAAGGTTTTTTTCGCCATGATTCACCGAGTAGCAATCGCTATCTTTTTATGGAATGTGAACTTTTAAAATAAAGTGTTTTGTTTTTTTACATTTGGTGTAAAAAAATCAGGAATTTTATTCTGAGGAGGGGCATGCTATTTTTATTCATGTGCTGTAAGCACATGAATATATATTTAATAAAAAAAAAAAAAAAAAAAAAAAAAAAAAAAAATATATATATATATATATATATATATATATATATATATATATATATATATATATATATTTTTTTTTTTTTTACACAGAGCAGCCAGCAGGGGGCCGGAGCCAAACCGCTCTTTAGATATTCATATATTCACTGCACCCGATCATTACATATGCATGATCGGGTGTAGTGAATATACCCGGTCCCCTGCTGGCAACCCTGGGGGGCAGCCTGTGCTGCCTGGCACCCGGGGAGCCCACCTCCCCCCCACAAACGTTCTGGGGCAGGCAGGGAGACTTCCATCTCCCTGCCCGCCGCCGTCCTCGGGCTGGCGAGTTAAAATTCGCCAGTCAGGGGCAGCGAGCCCCTGACTCGTTGAATACTGGAGCCGGCGAGGCTCCGGAACGCAGCGAGCAGTGGCGAATGTGCAGCGAATCCTAAACAGGATTCGCTGCACATCGCCAAAATTCTCATTGAATACTGCCCAGTATTACAAGTGTGGTCTCACCAATGCCTTGTAAAGAGGCACTATCACATTGACATCCCTTGAATCCATTACCCTTTTAATGCATGCCAGTATCCTGTTTGCTTTTGCTGCTGCACTTGAGCAGTGTGCACTATTACCCAATTTTTCATCTATGATGACCCCCAAGTTGTTCTCTACAGCAGAATTCCCCATAATAACTCAATTTAGCCTATAAGTAGCTTGTTCCCATAATGAATTACTTTATATTTATCAACGTTAAACTGCATTTTTCACCTTTCCGCTCACCTTTCTAGTTTAATTAAGTCCCTTTGTAGTGTATCCACATCCTCTCCTGAGTTAATTTCTTTCAATTTTGTGTCATCGCAAATATTGCAATTTTACCCACTATGTCACTTCCTATATCATTAATGAATATATTAAACAAGGTGGGTCCCAGTATTGAACCTTGTGGGTCTACACTTTGGACCTTACCCCACCTAGAATGTATGCCATTTACCACCAGTCTCTGTCCCACGATTGTGCAACCAATTTTTAATCAAATTTCAAATTTTATCTCCTAACCTTAAATTACTTAGTTTTATTAATAACCTTTTATGAAGCACCATGTCAAAAGCTTTAGCTAAATCAAGAAGTATTACAGTATTTAACAGATTTCCCTAAGTCCATCCCCCTACTGACTTCCCATAGAAGCTACAGTAATTAAATTAGTCTGACATGATCTATTTCTGACGAACCCATGCTGAGCCTTACTTATCACCTTCTCCAGTTCTAAGATATTTTGGATACTATCAGTTATACAGTATTATTCCTTCTAATATTTTCCCCACAAGGGATGTACGGGTGACCGGTCTATAATTTTCAGATAGAACCACGAATGCTGACTAAGCACTGAGTGAGCATAAACCCCTGATGGTTCCCCAGGTTACGCTGGAAGGTCAGCTGATATGCTAATAGGATGGGCACAAGGCCTATCAGAGCTGTGGGAGGAGTATAGACAGGGAAGAAAAGGATCATACTCACAGGAAGTCTTCCTCTGTCTGAAAAAGCTGTAGCTGGATCAGGCAAGCGCTGCTTTGCAGCAATCAAAAATTCTGTTTTTTTCTGTACAAGCTTTCTTATCTTTACATTCTGCCCTTTCCTCTTCTGTCTCCTCTTCATAGATCTGTCCCTCTATTCTCAACTGTCCCTCTCTGACTGTTGGAGCCATGGCCTATCGGCCGCGTAGGACGACCCGCCCGCCCGCCTTGCTGATGCTGGGAGGCGGATTGGGAGGCTGCGGGGCCTAGCGGCGCGGTCCCTGGTGGTTCCAGTGGGGACCGGAGGGGATCGCGGCGGGGTCCTGCGGCTCCTGCGCCGCCCGCGCGTCATAGCGCGATGGTCGCGGCGCCGGCCGATGACGCGGCCCGGCGCCGGACCTCGCGTAGTGGAGACGCAGGCCGCGGCACGCGCGGCAGGGGTCGCGGCGGCCAGGGGGGGTCGGGCAGGGGTAGCGCCCGTGCAGCCAATACTCGTGCGAGGGGGCTAGGCCCCCGCACGCCCGGCACCTCCATAAGGCCTGGATCGCGGCCTTCTGCCCGATCCAGCGCCAGAGGCGCGGTTGTACAGGCCGCCACAGGCCATCCCACAACAAACACAGGGCGCCCATAGGCGCAGACAGGCACAGGTCACCCCTCTGCAGCCACATGGCGCCCATAGGCGCAGACAAGTGACCCGCTCCAGAGGCGCTGTGATGCAGGCTCAGGTCACCCCTCTGCACTCACAGGGCGCCAATAGGCGCAGTCAGGCTACTCGCCCCTCATCCATTCCCATCCTGGCATCTAGATTGCCGCAGATGGGCCTCACATCGGGGGTAACCACCCCCACCCCCAGCAGGTCGGGTAGGGGCCGCGGGAGGGCCAGAGGTGGGGGACAGGGGCCGGCTAGGGCCCAGTTAGTGCCACCAGCCCCCTTGGAGACACCAAGGGGAACGAGGCCAATAGGGATGAGATCCTCACTGCATATAGCAAGGCGGCAGATCCTTAGAAGGGCCAGATTGCTCCCCCTGCGCAGTACTCAGGCCTCTGCGCCTGCCGCACCAGTTACCATTGCAGCCCCCACACCACCTGCGGCCGCAGATGGGGGGTACAGCAGTTCCTGTCCCTACTTTCAGACTTTATGAGGCAGTCACCTGCTCCTGGGGGGGTTGCCCCGGTCCACAGTCAGGACCCTTCAGCACCCTCAGGGTCCCCTCCCCCGGCCCTGGCAGCTAGGGCCTCCTCAGCGGCGATGGCGAGACCTACGGCCCCCCTCACTGCGAGGGATATCGTTGCTTCTGGAACCCCCCCAGTGGGATTGGTGGAGGATACACCACAGATGAGCCTCGTACCAGTGGAGGGTACTTCAGGTGGGTCAGCGCCCAAGCGCAAGCGGCGCAAGCGTAGGGCGGCGCATGCCTCCTCTTCCTCCGGCGGAACTGACTCAGGGTCGTCAGAGGAAGATGGGGGCAGAAAATCACGCAGGCGGCGCAGACACAGGCGCAGAAGGCATTCTAGCTCCAGTGGCAGCTCGGGGTCCCCGTTGTTCCCTAGGGGAAAAGTTGTCCAATGTGAGAACACAGCAGTGCTCAGAGGGCTTAGGCGCAGTGTCCAGGAACGCATTAACGACGGTAAATACGTTAGCTTCTTCACCATGACGGCTCAGGCGGAGAAAGAATATCGCGCGGCGAAGAGGCGAGGGGGTATTGGAGAGGAGGCCTACTGCACCTATCACCGGTGGCAGGCGGGCATGTTCATGTTCGCGGCTTGTTACCTAGAAACAAGACCGCAGGAACACATGAACATGGTGCGTTACATGCACATGATTCATCAGATGTTCCTGTCAGAGGCCGACTCCTCATGGCGCTCATATGATGAGAATTTTCGCCGCAAGCAGTCAGGGCTGGCCATTATGGCTTTAGGGTGCAAAGACGTGGAGATCTGGATGGGGCCAAAGCCGGCGGCTGCTCCTGCAGTTGCCGCTGCGGCCACGCCAGCCTCCATCCCCGCCCCTCGCAAGCAACAACAACCCCGGGCGTTGCTTCGCATTTAACGGAGCTGGATGCGCCCTGGGAGCCTCTTGCAAGTTCAAGCACGCATGCTCTAAATGCTGGGGCAATCACCCATTTAGAGATTGCAGGAAGGGCAAGCAGGGAGGCACCTCCCAGGCTTCCACAGCCGGGGGCACACCTCAGTAAGGCCCCTTCTCCTGTACGGGTTGACCGCTTGGCCGGCTGGCTGGGACGGTACCCGTGTAGGGAGGAGGCAAAATTCCTAGAGCAAGGCTTCCTCCTGGGCTTTCGCCTACCAATCCAGGGGGAGGTAGTAGCACGTGCCCCCCGTAATTTAAAATCCGCAATACAGATGCCCGGGATAGTGTTGGAAAAGGTAGACAAAGAGGTGAGCTTGGGGAGAATGGTGGGCCCTTTTACATTCCCACCTATAGAGAACCTGGTTCTCTCCCCGGTGGGCGTAGTCCCCAAAAAAGCTAGCGGCAAGTTTAGGCTTATCCAACACTTGTCCCACCCGCCGGGCGGCTCTGTTAATGACGCCATCCCTGAACACTTGTGTCGCGTGCGATACCAGTCGTTTGAACAGGCCCTTGATATAGTGCGCAGCCACGGACACGGGGCCCTGCTGGCCAAGGTGGACATTGAGTCAGCCTTCCGCCTTCTCCCGCTACATCCGGAATCATTCCGGTTCATGGGATTTCGCCTACCCACGGGTTTCTACGTGGACAGGTGCTTACCGATGGGCTGCTCGATTTCTTGCGCCTACTTCGAGAGGTTTAGCAGCTTCTTGCATTGGTGCGTAGAGGCGGGTTCAGGCAAAACTAGCGTGGCCCACTACTTGGATGACTTCCTGTGTGTGGGCCCTGCCGATTCCCAGCGGTGCAAACTTCTGCTGACTTACCTGCAGAATCTGTTCAGGGAGTTTGGAGTCCCCATTGCGGAGGACAAGACAGAGGGCCCAGTGCAGCGCCTGTCCTTCTTGGGGATAGAAATAGACACAATAGCGGCCTGTTGCCGCCTCCCCCAGGACAAGCTGTCACGGCTACGCGGAGCCATTAGCCTCGCATTGGCCACGGGCAAACTTCAGTTGCGCCAGCTTCAGTCTCTCCTGGGACTGCTTCACTTTGCTTGCAGGGTCATACCCATGGGTAGAGTTTTTTGTAGAAAGTTGGAAAGATCCATGTCAGGCGTCAGGCACCCACTCCACTACGTACGTCTCTCTGCAGAGATAAAGAGGGATTTACGCACTTGGCTCTCCTTCCTGGAGCAGTTCAACGGTGTCCTGATTTGGCCTGCCAGCCCGCGCACCAATGCGCAGTTACAATTGTATACTGACGCAGCGGGCGGGGTGGGTTTCGGAGCTTTCCTGCACGGGTCATGGTGCGCTGCGCCATGGCCAGTGGAGTGGGTAGCGGAAGGACTTACAAAGAACTTACTACTGTTGGAGCTGTTCCCCATTGTAGTGGCGCTGGAGCTATGGGCAGACAGGCTACGCGACTCCAGCATCATATTTTGGTGCGATAATTTGGGAGTGGTGCACTCCATCAACAGGCAGGGCTCAGCTTCCATGCCTGTGGTTCGCCTGCTTGCGCGGTTGGTGCTGCGATGCCTGCTGTTCAACATACAGTTTGTGGCACAACATGTTCCCGGAGTAGAGAACTCTGTGGCAGATGCATTGTCCAGGGCCGATTGGGAGAAGTTTCGGGCCCTGGCTCCCGAGGCATCGATGGTTGGTGAATGCTGTCCCTCTTATATTTGGCAGATGATCAGGCCGGAATGGAGGGGCTAGCCATGCGGGCTATCGCACCACGGACGCTCCACTGCTATCAGGCTGGATGGCAGGAGTGGGAGCAGTTCAGACTGGCTGCTCCTCAAGCAGGTAAGACACCTGAGGAAGCCATGGTGGCTTTTGTTTGGAGTGCATACTCCAATGGTCGCTCTGTCGCCTCCGTGCGCAGGGTCTTGGCAGGGGTGTCGTTTTTCTCCGCATTGCAGGGTAGGGCGGACCCGTCCCGATCATTTCTGGTGTCTAGGGCGCTGCGTGGTTGGCGGCGGGCTACACCTGCCCCCACGGACTGTAGGCGTCCCATTGATATGTCATTACTTCCAGCACTGCTGGACGCTCTGGGGGACATCTGCTGGCCTCACTATGAGGTACTCTTGTTCCGCACGGTGTACGTGATGGCGTACCACGGGGCCTTCAGGATTGGGGAACTGGTGGCACCGTCAAAACGAGCGCCCTCGCCTTTGATTGTGGATGACCTGGTGGTCCAAGCTGACTCGGTGCTATGTCACCTGCGACGATCCAAGACGGACCAGGCTGGGAAGGGGCGGTGGCTGTCCTTGCTGCCGTGCACGGTGGAAAGGGCGTGCCCTGTGACGTTGGTCTCGGCCTTCGCCCAGGCGCGCCCGGACCTTCCAGGTGCTTGGTTGATGCACGAGGATGGGTCACCGCTCACCAAATACCAATTTTGTCAAGTCTTGGGACGGGCGCTGGAGGCCACGGGTCTCGATCCTAAGGAATTTGGGTCTCATTCCTTCAGGATTGGGGCTGCTACCTCGGCGGCTGCGGAGGGCCGCTCCGACGCAGAGATTCAGGCTCTGGGTCGATGGTGCTCGGCAGCATTCCGGAGGTACATTCGGCCAGCTTTATCTGTCACTTTCAACCTTGGTCAACTGGACGCATAAGCGCTCGCCAACTTCCAGTGGGGGCCTTGAGGTGTGTTTTCGCATCCGTCTGGGGGCACAATTCGGCTATAATTACAATCTGGCATGGCGTACTTGTTAGTTTACTCCAGACGGTGTGTTTTGTGCCTCAA
Source organism: Crinia signifera (assembly GCF_055691185.1). Lineage (NCBI taxonomy): Eukaryota > Metazoa > Chordata > Amphibia > Anura > Myobatrachidae > Crinia > Crinia signifera. The sequence continues at coordinate 34,438,696 of NC_139228.1, read as the reverse complement.
GAGCTGGTCGGCCTCGGCTTCTTCTCATTCCTCTCTCTAACAAGTGTGGTGAATGCTTGGTATGTAAGCTTGTCGACAGCCTTCTAACCTCTTTATAAATATTTCAGGTCGACAGGACGTTAAGTCCATTTGGATGATTGGACATTCTTTTGTCTATTGGGCTTCCAGGGCAAACATAGCATCTGATGTACGCGTGTTTAGGCGAGCTGGGGAGGTTAGGTGGCTGGGTGAGAGAGGTATGCTGTGGAAAGGGCTGCAGGCTGGGCTGATTCGAGCCCTGAGAAATTTTGGGGTCCCGAGGGTCAATATTTTCCACCTGGGTGGTAATGACTTAGGGCGGACAACTGCTCTCGAGCTACGCTCAGTGATTGTGCGGGACCTCTACTTTATTTCTTTGTATTTGCCTGCATGTAAGTTGGTGTGGTCCTCCATTACATCAAGGATAGTGTGGAGAAATGCGGTATCCTGCCCCCGCCTGGAGCGTTCACGGAAGACGGTGAACGCTGCAGTTGAGAAGTATCTGCTGACCAATGGCGGGGGTGTTATTCGCCATGACGCCATCAGCTTTCAGCGGAGTGCGCTGTATAGGAGCGATGGCGTTCATCTGAGCCCGGAGGGTGTGGCTCTGTTTTTGGGCGATGTTTTTAGTTGGTTAGATACACAGTGCTGAGCGTTTTCCTACTTGGTGGCGGTGCTGCGGCTTAGGGCCTAGCTTTGGCGGTAAAGAACGGTCATCCTTGTAAGATCTTCATGTGTGTGTGTGTAGATAGTGGGGTGTCGCTCTCTCCTGACATCGATGGTCATCGGCCATGCTCCCGCCCGGGGTGGTGGTCACCACTAGCACGAGTGGATGACCGGGGAGAGCGATCACCGGCGATGGTGTGTATGGTAACATCTTTAACCCCACTTTCCTATAATGACCGTTCTTTGGTGCCGCCACCATTATATATATATAGTTAGTTTAATTGTCAAAATAAATTGACATTCATTTTAAAACGCCAGCACTTGTGTCTGTGTCTTTTTTATTATATAAGTTAGTGTTAAGGTTTAGGTTAAGTTTATGGTGAGATGGAAAAGGTGTGGACCTGGGGATACCTGATGGGGAGTTTATTAGTTTTTCTACCTTTCTTCCATATTGGTACTACGTTAGCTATGTGCCAGTACCTTGGTACCGTCCCCGAATTTATTGATTACTTGAATATCATATATAATAGTAGTGCTATGACATAACTCAATTCTTTAGTATCCTAGAGTGTATGTCGCTGGGGCAGGAGATTTGTTACTATTAACAGTAGGTTCTGTAATCTATTTTTGACTACTTCCTCACTCAAACATACAGTTTGGGAGCAATCAAGAGCTGAGCATTTAATCTGTGGGAGATCTGCTGAAGATTCTTCCCTTGTAAATACCGAAGCAAAAAATTCATTGAATAATTCCGCTTTCTCTTTTCCTTCTATTACCAGGGTACCCTGCTTATTTTTTAGTGGGCCAATATATTCCTTCCTTAACCGTTTGGAATAGAAAATGAATCGCACCATGTGTACATTACTTTACCATGAAACGCTGGGCGTTCACATATGCTAATGGCCCAGCCCGGCACCCCCCCGCTTGAAAGGCTGGGTGCATGCACCTGGCGAACAGACTTTTTGCCAAGTGTGCACGCAACTGGTGTATGCACATGCGCAGACAGTGCCGGTGTAAGGCACCCCAGCGCCCCAGGCGACGGTGGGGGGGGTGCCCCGCCTGCTGCTCCACTCGCTTCGGGGGGTGGGGAGTTGCAGCAAAGGGGGGTTCCAGCCGTTTCGCTACACTGGCGGGGGGGGGGGGGGGCTGTCCGGCCGTATCGCTACACAGGTGGGGAGGGATGTCCGGCCGTACCACCTCCGATCTGCTGCAGGGGAGGGAGAAGGGTCCCCTGTGTGAACGAGCGGCCGCTGCGAATGAATCCGAATAAGAGCCTTAGTCTAGCCTCTCTCTCAGTTTAGCCCCTCACTCCGGAAAACCACTTACAGTACTTTTCTTTTTGCTTGGGAATGGGATACCCACCAAGCATCAAACAAACTGCTGGTTATACTTTGTGTAGAGACTTATGTAAAAGCTCAGCCTCTGTATCAGATTCTTCAGCAATGCAAATACTCTAAATTAACATAGCAAGCTTCTCTGTTCCCTGATTGGGTTGGGATCATTTGGTCTACAGCATGATGGTCGACAGTCTTTAGGTCAACACCATTAGGTCGACATGGGTCTAGGTCGACATGGTTCTAGGCTGAAAGGTCATTAGTTCGACAGTGTCTAGGTTGACAGTCAAAAGGTCAATAGGGGGGTTTTCAGTTTTTTTACCTGAATGTCAACACAGTCGACATAGACACAGTTTAAAGTGCACCGCATCCACTTGCATCATTGGCTGAGCTGGCCATGCTTCGGACACGGTGCCTCGCTACACTTGACACACTATTTTATTCTCCCACCACGCCCTAGTGGATGGTAGGGCATGAAATACCGCCTGTTGACACGTCAGCTCAAAAAACAGTGGAAAACCCCATGTCGACCTTTTGACTGTCGACCTAGACACTGTCGAACAAAGACCTGTCGAACTAATGACCCGTTGAACTAATGTACTTTCGAATTAGAACCATGTCAACCTTTTCTCATGTCGACCTAGACCCATGTCGACCTAATGGTGTTGACTTAATGACTGTCGACCATCATGCTGTAGACCAAATGACCACGTCCCCCCTGATTAAGGTCTATTAGATAAGAGCTGCTCGTTCACATTTCTACATGCATTTACCAACGAGAAATGAGCTGTTCTAAGGGCTTCTAACAATTCTTTGTTCTGCAGTTTCAGTCAAACTACAGTATACTGTATGTATATAATAAACACAAAAAAGTTTTGCATCAAATTTATATTTTTGCTATTTCCAGGCATGTAAACGGCCCTCTTGCTGCAGAAACAGCTATTATGGAGTATGTAGAAATGGATCTGAAATTCCTGTAATGTGCACAAGCTCATCAATCAATAGGGTGCAATTTTCTCTTGACAAATCTAAAAATCTTTTTGTTTACCACTTAGAGGTTTATACGAAAACCATAAGGCGCTGGGGTAAGAGGTTTGCCCTGAAGAGCACACAGCAGTGGCTATTGGCAGTCGCCTTCATGCGACTTTATCCATGCCTTGTGAACGCCGGCAGAATGTGGAAGGTCTGAGATGCCCACTAACAATATCCATGCATGCTGTAATATGGCTTGGTGTTTCCTTATAGGCCACCAGGCCATACTATATATATTACTAGAATTGATTCTTTTTAGGTAGCCTGGTATAGGTGTTCTTTAAATGCACATACAAACTACACACAGATCAAGCCCCATATCATCTTATAAGTGTCACAGTGACAATGGCTTTCCACTAACCCAACAGAAGTCGACATACTGTTTGGACTGTGTGTTTTGTGGGGAGCTGTGGTTCCTGCGTAAAACATTAGTAGATCTTACACAGCAGCGTTGTGTCTGTAAAGCTGAGGGTGTGTAGTATTATGCCTAGTTCTATGTGGCACTCAGCAACTGGTCCTTGCATGGGGCTACGCCATGGCACCCTCCAGCCCTATGGTACCTTCCCTCTTCCGTTCACTGCTGCTGCCAGGCTCGTAGCTACCAGGGCATGCAAATCTACTTGTCTGCGGTCCTGCTGCTCCAGTTTTCATTACAAATGTTTCTCAGAAAATGGATGCCGCCTCACTGCAGACATTTATTGAGGATGCTAGAGGAGGCTGCTGATGCTTTGAGATTAAGGTCCTGATTCTGGTTGACCCGCTAAGCAATGTAAATTCACTGCTTAGAAAGCCAACTGCATAAATGCACATCCCCCGCCCCCCGCCGTGGTCTGCAAATCCCAGACACTTTGTGAATGAATGTTTTGCATATACATCCATTTGGAGGTTAACGTACTGTATGGGGCCGAAATAATTCGATGGTTGCCAAACCCTGAATGATTTTTACCCTGTGTCAGCAAGTCTTGAGGCTATACATCGGTCTCAGGTGCGATTACGCTGGGGACCGAGCGGATTAGAATTACCCCCTAAGGATAATTGTCAGGCACCCGGAAATGGCTGATGCCCAGCACATGGACTCCGGCAGGCCCTGGGCATCAGGGTCCTCAGTGGAGACTGGGGAGTGTACCCGACTTCCAGTCACGCTCCAGCACTAGGCATATCAGAGAAATGGAGCGGCAGCTGGGGTGATGCCGGTAGACAGAGAGTCTGGCCAGTATGGAGGGGCTGCTGGTAGTCTGCCTCATCTCCCTGGACATGTTCCTGGGCTGCTTTCTGCTAGGACTGATCCCCCTGGTTTGAAACTCTCCCAGGTGAATCCGCTGATGCTGCTGTGGGGCTGCAGGGTGCCGGCAGGTAGAGGGTGCATCTGCTGCTGGGTCAGAGGTTGTGGGATGTTTATGTGTGTGTAACTTGTTACAATGTATCGCCCACTTCCCATTCATCAACAGCCTGGTGAAGGAAAGGGGACCCCAAGTCTTATTAACCCCTGTGAGTACAGCGATGTCAGAGAAGGGTGGACCAGGGGCGGATTGGGAATTTAATCCAGACCCAAACAACAGCAGCAGGTGAGGGGAGAGGCAGCTCTGTCCCCATTCATTCCTTAAGTGCCATCTACTACCCCTGGGCTGCTTCAAGATTGTTCCCGGGATGGCTACAGCCTGTCAGGGAAGCTAGGTTCCTATATTTGCAGCCAGTCCACTGTTCCGCTGGACTGAAGGATCCTGGTGCTCTTTTGGACCTGTCCCGCCTCCCTCCATTCATTACTGGAGTTTGAGATAAGTGTTCACATTCATTCTCTCCTGGGAATATTGCCAAGTGTATCATACCTGTTACACATTTTATACTTTATTCAATCTTAGTGCATTGTTGCATTTATGTAAATAGTGTGTTATTGGTGTAGTGTTATATTATGTTTTGTGACTAGGTCATGTTGGTCGCCTCCTAGTGCTGTGGAGCGGCTCCTACTTTGGCAATGTTCTCCTTGGTGCTGTTTGGTTACTTCACAACCTGCTGGGGACAGCAGCACTGCTTCTTATTTAATTTTTATAGTTTAGAGGAATATCTTATTCTCTCATCTCTTCCAGATACCTCAAGCACTTTGTCCCACGTAAGACCTGGTGGCACCGGAGTTGGGGTGGACTTAATTTGCAAATCCAAAATGGCTATTAAAGGTGAAACCTTAGCTCTGCAGGGTTGTAACCATTCTAGCAGCGGTCACGGTTGGGGAGTTAGTCCCTGAGTAATAACAGTAATGGCCCTGGTTCTAGTTCGCTGCTTAGCGAGCCTTGTAAAGCTGCCCGCCTGGCATGTGAATGCCCGCCCCCCCAGCCACACAGTGCATATATGCGAAGCACTGCGAATGGATGATTTGCATATACATCTATTCGCAGGCTAGCATGTGGGCCCGAAATCATTCGATGGTCGCCGACCATCGAATGATCTCTACAGTGCTTGCAAATCTAAGTCAGTCTCTGCTGACTTAGAGTTGCAACGTCATGCACTGAGAACTGGGCAGGCGGCTGATGTCCGGTGATGTCAGCCACCCGCCCCCGGAAGGCAGATGCCTGCCTGCATTCACATAGGGATGCCCAGCATTTCCTGGGCACACCCAACGCTTTCATAAACGCCCCCTGCCTACCTCATACACGAACACGCCGGGGACCGAGTCAATCAGAATGAGGGCCAATGTGTGGCGATCTAGAAACTTTGGAAATCTTTAAGTATATCAGGTTGCCTACTGCAACCATAATACTGTACTTCTTTTTGCCAGGGAATTAGTAGGTATGTCTAGAATTATAAGAGATACATGCTGTAAGAGACTAGTGTCATTAAGGATTATTGGGCAGCACGGACAGTGTAATGGTTAGTATTACTGCCTCACAGCACTGAGGTCATGGGTTTGATTCCCACCATGGTCCTTACTGTGCGGAGTTTGTATATTCTCCCCGTACTTTCGTGGGTTTCCTCTGGGCACTCCAGTTTCCTCCCTCAATCCAAAAAAATACTGGTAGGTTAATTGGCTCCAAACAAACTTAACCCTAGAATGCATGTGCATGTGTTAAGGAATATAGAATAGGGTCTTATTCAAGTTGGTTTGCCTTCTTTAATGGACAAAACCATGTGCACTTCAGGTGGGGCAGATGTAACATGTGCAGAGAGTTACATTTGGGTGAGGTATGTTCAAATTGAAATCTAAATTGCAGTGTAAAAATAAAGCAGCCAGTATTTACTCTGCACAGAAACAAAATATCTCACCCAAATCTAATTCTGTCTGCACAATTTACATCTGCCCCACCTGCAGTGCACATGGTTTTGTCCATTAAAGGAGCAGTGGTGTAGTTAAGTGCCATGGTGCCCGGAGCAAGGGTAGGTTTCGAGTGTCCCCCCCCCCCAAAAAAAAAAAAAAATTGCACTGTAATGCCCATTACACATAATGCCACACACTGTAATGCCCATTCCACATACTGCCACCCACCCTAATTCCCATTAAACATATTGCCACCCACCATAATGCCCATTACACATAATGCCACCCACCATAATGGCCATTACACATAATGCCACCCCCCATAATCCCCATTACACATAATGCCACCCACCATAATGTCCATTACACATAACGCCACCCACCATAATGCCCATTACACATCATGCCACCCGCCGTAATGTCCAGTACTAATTATACCACAGGACATAATGCCTACTACACACCGTAATGCCTATTACATATTATGCCACATAAGTACTGCTTACCTACATGCTATGGGTTTCATGCTTGATAGCAGGGGTTTCAATGTTTCATGCTTGATGCCAGGGGTTCCATGCTCCATGCCAGTGGTTGCATGCTCTAGGCTGAGTAGGAGGGTCCTGCTATGGCAGGGCAGCAGGGGCCAGGGCACGTTAGGGGAGGGCTCTCATGCTCTATGCCAGGGGTTGCATGCTCTAGGTCGAGTAGGAGGGCCCTGCTAGGGCAGGGCAGCAGGGGGCAACATTGGCCATGGGGGTCTGCAGGGCAGCAGATAGCAACAAGGGCCAGGGGCTAGCAGGGGCCAGGGGGGCAACTTAAGGGAGCACAGCCACAGCTACTGCCAGTCTGACACAGCGGCAGCCACAGGGGGTAAGGGGGGGGTCACACTCAGAGGTGACTGAAACCTGGAGCACAGTGCACATTAGACTTCCGTCTCACCGTCCTCGGCTCTCACAGATGAGTGACACTAGTCACAGACTCACACAGATGCTGACCAGCCAATCAGCGACTCAAGCTCAAGTCCCAGCTGAGCCGGCCGCCCCGCCCCCCAGCATCGCACTAGTAGTGCTTGTCAACTCAGCGCTGCACCGCGGGCGGCGGGCAGCGGTCTTTATGAGGTGCTGCAATTGTGCTCCCCCATGCACAAGCGTATGGGAGGACATGTGCCGCTTTGACGGCCGGGGTGTACTTCGGGTTCAGGGTGGCTGCAGGCTCAGCCGGGCGGGTGGGCAGGCGCCGAGCAGCACATAGTCAGACAGGGCAGGGGGATCATTTGCGGTGCACACCGCCGCCCTTCTGTGCCTGGAGCTTGTGCTCCACCGGCTCCGCCCTCCCTATGCCCCTGAGAAGGAGTTTGCTTTTGCAAAGCAACCAGAATCAACCCCATAGATTGTAAGCTCCACTGGGGCAGGGCCTAATGTTAATGTTCAAATATTCTCTGAAAAGCGCTGCTGAATATATGTGTGCAATATACATAGCTGGTAATAAATAAATTATTGGAAATTATTATTAAAGCTAAGGTGACTGCATAAAAACCCCAAGCTATTTATTCTCATGCAAAAGAGATGAATAATGAAGCATATTTTGAGCATACTTTGTTTACATACTTCCCAACATTCTTGATGTGAAAGTTGGGACACCTGCACGGCACTAGGGATGGCCATCGTCCATTCATGATTTAAAATTATCAATGGTTTATGGCCAGGGCTTAAAGTGGTCCTGGAGAGGTGGTGGAACTTCCGGTCCCCTAACACCGACCCCCCCCCCCCCCCCCCCCTTATTAGCCGGAGCCTAGACCAGTGCCAGTGAATTTGTGCCCTTCCACCCATAAAGGGATAATGGTCCCACAACACACAGTAGCACAATCGTATACACATTACACCTCATGTATTGCCCTTGATTTATATTAAATCACACAGTAATGCCCCTTATACACATAGGGGGAAATTTACTAAAGGAAATTGTAAAAAAAATAGGTGTATTTGTATCCAGAAATACACTTTTTTTTTACATTTACTATCCCGAAAATACGGCAATTCGTAGTCGTATTGATGTGCTATCAATACGACTACGAATTGCCGTATTTTCGGGATAGTAAATGTCAAAAATAAGTGTATTTCTGGATACAAATACACCTATTTTTTACAAATTTACTTTAGTAAATTTCCCCCATAATGTCCACAGTTGTTCATCTTCACTTTATATTACATACGCCGTACCAGAAGAAGCCGCTGGGACAGGTTTTTCTGTTGGAATTACTGTTCAGGACTTTGGTGGAGGTGGATATCAGTTCCCCCTCACTTTAACCCCTGTTTATGGCTGATGTCGAATACTTTTGCTATCGATGGGGAAGAACCAGATGGTTTCTCTCCATCGATGGCACAGCAAAACCGATGTTTTTTTTTTAAAGTGCCGGAACATGGAGCATAGCTCCACCCCTGACAACCGCGAAGTTCCGCTACTGTGTTTTGATTGGCTCACAGGTCAATCAGTCTAACAAAATGGATGTCCATCGATAGTAAAAAATATTGACGGTCATCAATTGCATAGTTTAACACTATCAATGGAAATGGCAACAAGGCACAAGAAAGAGGGTGCAGCTTTGTAGGAATGATGCTCGCATTTTCATCAATGTGGGGAATGGCCAGGGCTCTAGATCTGCTGGCCATGGCCCAGCCCCTCTGTCTCCTCTAACATAGTACCGAGTGACATGTGGACTCCCTAGAAACAAGCATGTAATCGCTGAAAAATAGCATGTGACTCCTGTCAATGAGCATTTACTGTAGGTAACAAAATAAAAACAAATGTATGATGGGTGGGGGGGTGCAGAATTTTTTTGGCCAGGGGGGCGCATCATTTCTAGTTACAGCACTGTGAAGGAAGATGATATCTCATTTGTCATGGCTATTAGAACATAATTGCTTCCTGTGCATGTTATTAAATAATTCCCAATGGCAAAACATTGTTATTTCTTACACTGGACTTCTGGACTTGTAGATACAGTACAGTAATAAAGTCTGCTGATCTGGACCAGAGCGTTCTAATCCATCAAGTTCTCCATAAATAAAGGATATCTTCAATATCAATATGAACAACAAGTAACTAGAAATGTATGGGATCTGTTCCTCCTCACTGTGTCTCTCCCTGATGCTGAGTGATCAGGCTGCTGTGCAAAGTGACTCATTTAGATTTACACTGTTGGTGAGTGATCACTCAGATAATTCCACTCTTCTAAATGAAGTTGCGGCTCGCTGAATTCCAAAATACAATTTTGCTGAATCTGTTGCTTTAGTGGAAATTGTGCTGAGCAGATACAATCAATTATTGGCTCCAATTGCAGTTTATCAGAACAATTAATAGGCAACACTTGAACATAATTAATTATACAGGTGGGGTGGTGGCACAATAGATACTGCTCGGGTGGGAGTGCTTCCTGGTGCTGCTGGAGTTGGGGTTGAGCAAGTTCTTATTAATACAGGTTGAGTATCCCCTATCCGAAATGCTCGGGACCACGAGCATTCCGGATAGGGGAATTTTCCGGTTTTTGGAATATATTTTTGTAGCCATACTTACCTGTCCCCTGATGGTGTCCGGTGGTCCCTCGGCGTCCGCGCAGTCCCCGGGCGTCCACAGCAGGCCTCCGGCATCTTTTCCTGGTCTCCAGCGGTCCCAGGAATGCATTGCGCGAGTGTGCGCGCGCACCGGTGACGTCACCGGCGCGCGCGCGCACACTCGCGCAATGCATTCCTGGGACCGCTGGAGACCCTGGAGATGCTGGAGGCCTGCTGTGGACGCCCGGGGACCTGGTAAGTATGAAAAGAGGGTTAGGGGGTTAAAAAAAAAAAATTCGAATGATTCCAAAAACCACGGTTTTTGGAATAATTCGGATAAGGGATGTCCGGATACCGGATACTCAACCTGTACCACTTTTACACCAAGGCAAAACCCCAGGTTTTTGTCTTGTGGACCCAGGTCAGCATTGGTGTAAACCCACGTCCACTGGAATCTTACCCAGGTCCTGACCAGGGTGGAACACCGGTAGGACCTGGGTAGTGGGCGGTGTAAACGGTCCTACACCAGGTTGGGACATCTGGGTAATGCTGAAAGGATACCGGAAGCATGCAACGCGCTTTCTGGAAGTCAGCACCATGTGTTCCACAGTGCGTTTTAGCAGCACAATACAGCGGCCGGGAAGGATGTGGTCATGACCGGACAGCGCACACAGGTTCCAGGCACCCCTTCTACCTGGCGCTCTACAGGCGGACTTGCCACAGCCCTGTCCCGCACTAGGAAGCAGCGCTGACAATCAGTAGTGGGACCAAGAGCTTAAAGGAGGAGAGTGCGTGATGTGCCTCCCACTCCAGTGACTCCATTTTTTTTTTTAGGGATCTATACCCTACCTACAGAAATCATAATTGGATAAGTATTATTTATGTTCTTTTTTTGGAAGAGAACTAGGGGGAGCACATGGGAGATTCTGTCTGCTGCTGCAGGAGAAGGGGGCTGGGGGGAGCACATGGGAGATTCTGTCTGCTGCTGCAGGGGAAGGGGGCTGGGGGGGAGCAAATGGGAGATGCTGCACTGAATAAAACTTTTTGAAAAAATATTTAACAAAATAAACAAACCAACATTTTTCAATGCTAACTTTTCATGTCTTTTAAGTTTAATTTTAAATCATTGAGGGAAGGTTGGCTGACAGTTTGTCAGTCCTAAAATGGTCATTTTTAATATCATCCATAGGGAAAAGCAGGGCTGACCCAGTTTCAGTGTAAACGGCGCAGATGCGGGTCCCAGTGCTGTGTAAATGGGTTATCAAAAGTCCAGGGTGCGACCAGGGATTTTGGTGTAAAAGGGGTAATAATCTTCCCCCAGGAATTATGGGAGCAGCGGTGCCTACTGGAATTGCAAGCATCACCAAGACAGGGAGGAGATCTTGTGAGAGCTGCAGAGGCTGGGATTGATGCTACTGCCGCCATTTCCACCACTGCTAGGGCGGTAATTGCAATATAAATTAAGCTGGGGCTCGGGCATGTTACAGATATTTAGCTGAATATGTGCCAATGCTTTCTTAACCTAGGGTGGTGGGAACCCTTAATCAGGCCCTGTATGTTGTGTTGAAACATCTCTCTTATCATGCAACCTGTTTTAAACAGCTGATGGCAATCATAAATTAAGAAAGAGGTCCAGAAACTGAGCATGGTGTCCCTGCCTGGTATGGGTCTTGGTTGGGAGGTATGGTACCCTATATGGAACAGATAGTGTGTTTGTGGTTGTATTTTCTGTAAAGCATATACAGTAACTTTTTGTGTACATTTCAGCATGCCACTCCCACAGGTGTGATCTGAAATGCCTAAGAATTCATATCCCCCCAAAGAATATGTAAGATGAATGGAGAGGTTGCAATTAAAGGGATACTTCTTTGTGGATTGGGGCAAATCATTTTTCTCTGCCACATAAAGACCTAAGGTACTGTAGATCGAGTGGTAGAATAAGATGGTCTGGAGGCCCTGGTCTGTCTGTGCTTTCAGGGAGCTCACCCTACAGGCAGTACTCGTCTCCACTACATGTCAAAGTACATTAATGTAAGTGTTGCACATAGTCAAAACTTGCCTGGCATTGCCACTTGTACATATCCTGGATAACACTAAGCCCTCGCCAGCCCCTTTGTTATACATTATCTCTCCCACTTTTCACATAGTAGTCAACATTCCCTCCATGAACTTTCCACATATTGCGCCGACCCTTTTATCTCTTGTCACAAAGAACCCCCCCCGTCTATAATATAATTCTATTATGTTATTTGACCCGGAGCCAGATTAACAATGGGGCAGAAGGAGCTACATTTCCAGGTCTAGTCATAAAAATAAGCCCATCACCGTGACAGCATGATGATGACCAACTGTCCACACAGGAGTCTGTGAATCATTAGCATTACAACCATTTCACTATTTAATTTAATTTTTACTTTTTCTGTTTGTATGTACTGGGGCTCATAATTTAGGGGTGAACTCCTGCCACACCCACAAAACACTGGTCAAAGCCCCTCCTTTTTTCAGTGTAGGTCCTTGAACATTTTCAGTACCAGGCCAACATGGCTTTTAACCCGCCCTGGTAAAATGCAGAGCCGGCCCTAACCAAATTGATGTCCTAGGCAAGATTTTGTGTGGTGGCCCCAACACCGATGCTTCTCTCCTAGCTGAGTTTAGTGGGATTCTTCATATCGGGTTGGATATTGGGACTGACCACTGGCATCTTGACTGCCGGGATCGCATATGTAATTTTAGATGGGCATTACTAGTGCTGTGGAAGTGGTTAAACTGCTGAAGTTGCTCTTCCAACACCATAGATTTATTTACAGCAGAGGTAGAAGGTTTTAAAGGAAGTGCTGCCTGATGAGACTGCCCCATTTATCATACTCTACTACTCGCCAATGTGACTGGACAATTGTTGGTCCATGGCTACATCACCCGTCGCTCCTGGGTTTGATGGTCTCTGTCTTCTACCATGCACTAGAGGAAGATAGGGGCCCATTTAAGTATAACGCCCTGATGCATCCTCCTGCTGACGCAGGGACAGGTGCTTCCCAAGGAGCCCATCCTGTGATCGGCTCTGCTGGGTGCCATGCTTGGTCTTTGCTGACTGAACTGTCCTGCAGCAGTGCGGTGTGTAGCCCATAGACTCCAGTACAATGAGCTACAGCCATTCTGAGTTGGCGGAAGCTGCGTGTCGGATACCCGGATTGATTTGCATTCTGAATATTGGTACATCGATTCAGGCACCATCGCTTCCTCCATAGAAACCTATGGGGATGTGGCTGGGTGTGGCAGGAGTGGTTGCAGCAGGTATCAGAGTGCCACAGGACAGCAGGTCAAAAAAATGGCCTAGTTTGGGGTAGGCCTAGTTTGGGGTAGGTCTGAATTGCCGACATCTCTGTGAGAGATGTTCAAAATATCTGCTAAAAATGAAGCATCGGTCACATTTATTATATAATCGAAATAAAAAATGTTGTGTAAAAAATCTTATTTCCTATATAAGGTAAACAGGTACTCTTTACCTAGCACGGCGCCCATCGCGGGCATCGCGGGTACATTTATGTCTGGCCGCGACGCGACCGACGCGATGCCCGCGATTTCCCATTGAAACCCATGTTAAACATGGAAATCGCGTCGGTCGCGTCGCGGCCGGCCATAAATGTACCCGCGATGCCCGCGACGCGATGCTCCCGATTTGCCATAGGAATCAATGTTAAAAGGCCCGATGGACACGATTTTACTGTTAAATGCCTCAATGGACCCGATGTGGCCATAGGAAACAATGTTAAATGGGCCTTAGAGCCCAAATAGTTACCCTGAACTCTGAAATGGCCCCCCCAATTGTTTACGCCACCCCACGATCAACGTCAACCCGAAGCGTGGCGAGCGCAGCGAGCCCGCGAGGGGCGGCGGTACGCGTCCTCCGACCTTTTCATACCCCCACTATCCACGTCGGCGTGGAGTTGAGAATAGAATAGTGTGGCGAGCGCAGCGAGCCACCGAGCCCGAAGCGTGGCGAGCGGACGCGGATACCTTCACAGCTATACGCGTCCCCTCGCGGGCTTCACAGGTGTCCATGGCGACGCGGACACCTGTGAAGCCCGCGAAGGGACGCGTTTACCTGTGAAGGTATCCGCGTGCGCTCGCCACGCTTCGGGCTCGCCACACTATTCTATTCTCAACTCCACGCCGACGTGGATAGTGGGGGTATGAAAAGGTCGGAGGACGCGTACCGCCGCCCCTCGCGGGCTCGCTGCGCTCGCCACGCTTCGGGTTGACGTTGATCGTGGGGTGGCGTAAACAATTGGGGGGGCCATTTCAGAGTTCAGGGTAACTATTTGGGCTCTAAGGCCCATTTAACATTGTTTCCTATGGTAAAATCGGGTCCATTCAGCCATTTAACATGAAAATCGTGTCCATCGGGCCTTTTAACATTGATTCCTATGGCAAATCGTGGGCGATGTCCATGTTTAACATGGTTTTCAATGGGGAAATCGTGGACATCGCGTCGGTCGCGTCGCGTCCGGGCATCTTTAGCCCGCATACGACGCGACCGACGCGATTTTTTACCTCACGATGCCCACGATCAAGATCGTGGGCGCCGTGCTAGGTAAAGAGTACCGGTAAAATGGTCATTATGATAAATAAAAGTATTTGCTTGCCAATTTTCTCACCTACTGTATCTTGACACTCAAAGGGTTGAGGACCTTATTCTGGTTGACACGTGCTGCGTGTCTTTTTAAGCCTGCCTGCCGCTCACATTGCTGCCCGCCCCCCTTCAAAGGGTGAATTTGCCCGCCTGGCTGCAAATGGATGTTTTGCATAGACATCAATTCGCAGCCTATGGGGTAACACCTACATCATTCGATGGTCGCCGGTGATGTCAGCTGCTTGCCCCCAGCACCCGTGTCATCGGGGCATTACCATGGGAACGACCAGCTTTTCATGGCAATGCCCATGAATTGCTGGGTGTTCTCATGGGTGCTTCCCCCGGCCCGCAACCCCACGCCATGCGACTACACCGTTGTAGAAGGTTGAAAATCACTGCCTTATGGGCTAGATCGCATCGCATTGCATGCGTTTTGCATGTGATTTGCGTGCGATGCGATCAGAAGGCAGTACATAAAGTAGGTGCAGCACCTACTTTTTGTACTGTGTGATGAGATGCCCGCGGGAGCACGTATCACATTGCACGGTGCTATCACACAGTGTATGAGCACCTTTAGGCTGCTTGCATATACTGAAGGTGCAAGGAACTTTAGCCAGAAATTACTGGATATCAGGACCAGAGATTCCGGAACTGTTAAGGTGCCCACACACTAGAAAGATCTGCGATCTTAAGATGTGCGCATAAATTAGCCTTAAAATCTTTGGTCCATCCTGGACCAAAGATTTCAGGCAAGCGCACATCTTTTTTTTCAATAGAGTAATTTTATTATTTTAAAGAAAGGCATTTACATTTCAAAAAGGAATAATAAACAAAAACATCAAGAATAGTTATCTTATGGATAATTCAATGTTATCATAACAATGAACAATGTTACTGTAAAAAAAAATAAAAAAATATATATAAATACACCCAACACAAAAAAATAATAATAATAATAATGTATTAAATACATAAATAAATAATATATACTGTCCCATCCAACCCTGTTCCTTAAAATGAGAAATATCATCAAGAAAGAATATTTTCCTAGTGAAGTCATATAGTTTTGTAACGACTATTTGGCATCAGTGGCTGCAAATTTAAATAGACAGTTGGACATTAGAGCCATTCAGAATGTATCGGCATAAATTGAGTTAATCCATCGATATCATATTTAGACAATTTGCCCCTAAACATATATATATATTTTTCATGCTGTAAAGTAGAATTGACCAACATCTTCCATTCTTTAAATAATGGACCTGACTGTGCCATCCAAGCGCGAGCTATACAAACCTTTGCTGGGGCAGTCAGGTTAATGACATACATAGTATCATCCCTATAAAGTAATTCAGCATCCCCTGCACCTAACAAACATACCCTGGGGTATACCCAAGCGCACATCTTTACCAAAGATTTTTCTTAAGATCCCCTGTGCGTTCCTATGGATCTTTTGTTAAATCTTGTGATCTTTTGTGCAACACGTAAGATCAGAAGATTCAGCTAAAGATACACGGGAGCGTGCATCGGACCGCTATCGGCCGATTTTCAACCGATTATCGGTAAATATCGTACGATATATCGGCCGATTTATCGAAAATCGGCCAATCGGCCAAAAAATCGTTCTAGTGTGTGGGCACCTTTAGATGCAGTCTCTAGGTGGTGGCTCTGACAGAGATAACGGAAGGATGCCTGCTCAGCAATCATATTGCCCCGTGTCCCGTTTTCATCTGCTGGGTGAAGAGGCAGGGGATGTAGCTGGTCGGAGGAGCATGTTCCTCCGACCAGCGACCATTCAGGGGCTGAAAACGGGAGCGCGCACCCGGCGATTTATCGCTGGTGCACACTCCAATCACTGGCAATATGGTCGCTCAGCGACCATATTCCCAGAGATTTCAGCCCCTATCGCCCCCGTGTGTACACAGCATAAGAGTACTACTTTTACACACCTCCCAACATGACCCTCTCCAGGAGGGACACAATGCTCTGTTCTTGGACTTTCCACTTAATGTATGATTGCCATCCCCTGTGGTAAAGCACCTTTCTTTTCAACCAGTCCCACACAGGTGAAGGCAGTCCATAAATTAAGAGGGAAGTCCAGGAACAGAGCATTGTATCCCTCCTGGAGAGGGTCATGTTGGGAGGTATGCTTTCATACCTCCCAGCATGACCCTTTCCAGCAGTGGCGTAAGTTTATAACAGATGCCCAGAGGCAAAAGTGTGATGTTGCCCCCCCCCTTTCCTAAAGGTGCCCACACACTAGAACGATTTTTGGGCCGATTTTCGATAAATCGGCCGATATATCGGCCGATATTTACCGAAAATCGGTCGAAAATTGGACGATGCTCGCTCCCGTGGATCTTTTGCTAAATCTTCTGATCTTTCGTGCTGCACAAAAGATCAGAAGATTTCACAAAAGATCCATAGGAACGCACACGGGATCTTAAGAAAAATCTTTGGTAAAGATGTGCACTTGCCTGAAATCTTTTGTCCAGATCGGACAAAAGATTTGAAGGCTAATTTATGCGCACATCTTATGATCGCAGATCTTTCTAGTGTGTGGGCACCTTAAGACTATTGGTTAGCCATCCTATAATGCAGACACACCCAGAGAGGCACATGCCCACACACATATACACACACAGCCACATAGGAACACATATATACACAGCCACATACTTCACATGTATACACAGACAGTAGCTATAGTGCATATGCACATAAATAAACCCACAATTATACACTGCCACATACACATGTATACACACAGCTACATATGCAAAGACACCCACATGTATACTTACACATATGTATACCATACTTGCCTACCTGACCCTCTCTATGCGGGAGAAAATGCTCTGTTCCTGGACATCCCTGGTAATGTATGATTGCCATCACCTGTGGTGAAACACCTTTACCTAGCTCCCCACAGGTGCTGGCAATCATACATTACCAGGGAGCATTTTCTCCCGCATGGAGAGGGTTAGGTAGGCAAGTATGATGTATACACACAACCCCACACACATATGTATACCAGGGTTGCCTACCTGCCCCTCTCCTTCAGGGAGAAAATGCTCTGTTCCTGGACTTCCCTGGTAATGTATGATTGCCATCACCTGTGGGGAGCTAGGTAATTGATAAGAAAGGTGTTACACCACAGGTGATGGCAATTATACATTACCAGGAACAGGGCATTTTCTCCCTGAAGGAGAGGGTCAGGTAGGCAACTATGATGTAGACATACACATACACATACCTCTGTAAACACACAGCCACATGTGCACAGCCCATATATGCACACATAGCAACAAAGGCACATATACATCTGCCCTTGAGTTCAGAGGCAATGGATGTCAGGCCGAGTGTCCCCTTTAAACGTGGCGCCCGGCGGCAAATGACTCCATTGCCCCGAGACTTCCGCCACTGCTCTCCAAGAGGGACACAATGCTCTGTTCCTGGACTTCCCTGGTAATGTACAGTATGATTACTCTCCTCTGTGTTGAACAGGTTAATTGGTAAGAAAGGTGCCTCACCACAGGTGATGGCAATCATACATTCAGAGGAAGCCCAGGAACAGAGCAATACACCCATCCTGGAGAGGGTCATGTTGGGAGGTATGCACTTATACCTGGCTATATAAATTAGAATGCCTACTTGGCAATATAACTGAAGATGTCCCCTGAGCAATATAATTTGCATTAATGGATGACATGAAGGAAGGTAACTAGCAATCTGAGGCATGGATTCCAGAACTTCAGGCAGAGCTAGACAGGAGGACAAAACAATAAACAAAGCTTCAGACTGGAATCTCCTCACCTGCTTAATCAACAGTGCACAAACCTGTATAGGAAGGCTGACAGTATGGATGCATCCTGAAGTGAGCAAGGCTCAGACTGAAATCTCAGCCAAATAACAAGCCAGGTGAGCTGACATAAACCGATTTGTGACAATATATATTATATTGTGACAAGGAACAACCCATTTTCAGCTTTCCATGGCTAGCTTAATACAATGCCATTTTGTCATTGTAAGCTTAGAAATGTATTATTTTTAGTCCATAGGAGTAGGACCATATACATATACAGGATTTAAAAGTTTTTTTTTTTTATCAGAATCCCTTATCCAAAGTGCATGGAACAGAAGCATTTTGGATAATGGATTATTCCATATTTCGGAATATTTTTATATTTCAATGAGGTATCTTGAGGACAGGACCTATGTGTGAACACAAAATGCATTTATGTTGTATAGACACATGAAATACACACAAATATATTTTATTTGAGCATAAAAAAAGGTTTCAAAACATAAAACAAAGTTTGTGTACAATCTCATATATATTGAATGTGATGCTAAGGAATAATTTCCCCAGTAGTGCCAGTTATGGGTGTCCCCAGTAGTGCCAGTTACAGAACCTGTCCCCAGTAGTGCTAGTTACATATCATGGTCCCAGTAGTGCCAGTTACATATCATGGTCCCCAGTAGTGCCAGTTACATATCATGGTCCCCAGTAGTGCCAGTTACAGATCCTGTCTCCAGCAGTGCCAGTTACAGATCCTGTCCCCAGTAGTGCCAGTTACATATCACGGTCCCCAGTAGTGCCAGTTACATATCACGGTCCCCAGTAGTGCCAGTTACAGATCCTGTCTCCAGTAGTGCCAGTTACATATCATGGTCCCCAGTAATGCCTGTTACATATCATGGGCCCCAGTAGTGCCAGTTACAGATCCTGTCCCCAGTAGTGCCAGTTACAGATCCTGTCCCCAGTAGTGCCAGTTACATATCCTGTCCCCAGTAGTGCCAGTTACATATCCTGGTCCCCAGTAGTGCCAGTTACATATCCTGGTCCCCAGTAGTGCCAGTTACAGATCCTGGTCCCCAGTAGTGCCAGTTACAGATCCTGGTCCCCAGTAGTGCCAGTTACATATCCTGGTCCCCAGTAGTGCCAGTTACATATCCTGGTCCCCAGTAGTGCCAGTTACATATCCTGGTCCCCAGTAGTGCCAGTTACAGATCCTGGTCCCCAGTAGTGCCAGTTACAGATCCTGTCTCCAGTAGTGCCAGTTACAGATCATGTCTCCAGTAGTGCCAGTTACAGATCATGGTCCCCAGTAGTGCCAGTTACATATTATGGTCCCCAGTAGTGCCAGTTACAGATCCTGTCCCCAGTAGTGCCAGTTACAGATCCTGTCTCCAGTAGTGCCAGTTACAGAACCTGTCCCCAGTGGTGTCAGTTACATATCATGGTCCCCAGTAGTGGCAGTTACAGATCATGCCCAGTAGTGCATTTAGCAAAAAAAAAACAATGTTTTTTGGAATAATTTGGAGAACCGATATCCAGATAAGGGATAGTCACCCTGTACCATGTATACTATTGACTCATGGATGCACCACTGACTTGTCATATGTGAGAAACCTAATCATTGGTATTCAATTAGATACTGTGTATATATCCAGTGTAAATCCACCCCTCTTCTTCTGTACATGACTGACTAATGTGTTTGTAAGCTAATTAGGACTTGGGGCTTAATTCAGAACTGATTGCAGTACAAATGACCAAAGTTAATCACAGTGGGGCCTCATTTAGACCTGACCGCAGAACAAATTTGTTATTAAGGTGCGTACACACGGGGGAGATATATTGCTCAGCAATATATTGCTAGCAATATATTGCTGAGCAATATATTGCTCGGTTTCTCCTTTTCATCAGCGACCAGAGATGGTCGCTAATGAAGGGTAATCAGCTCGTCGCAGGAGCAGCCATTAGAATGGGGCTGAAAACGGGAGAGCGCACCCGGCGATTTATCACCAGGGCACACACCCATCACTGGCAATATGATCGCCAGCGACCATATTCCCAGCGATTTCAGCCCCTATCGCCCCCGTGTGTACACAGCTTTAGAATTGGCAAAACCATGCTGCACTGCAGGTGGGGCCGATGTAACGTGCAGAGAGAGTTAGATTTGGGTGACTTATTTTGTTTCTGTGCAGGGTAAATACTGGCTGCTTTATTTACAGTATATACTGCAATTTAGATGTCAGTTTAAACACACTCCACACAAATCTTAACTCCGCACATGTAACATCTGCCCCACCTGCAGTGCAGCATGGTTTTGCCAATTTTGAGAACAAATTTGTTCTGCTGTCAGGTCTAAATGAGGCCCCGCTGTGATTTGGATGATAAAGATCGTCCCCAATCACATTCATGGAATATAAAGTACCATTCCGTGAGCACCCATATAATCACTCCATAAACAAACTGTGATGTTTGTTTATGAAGTGCTGCCAGGACCATTAGCATTTAAGGCAATTTTAGTAACCAAAGTTAAAAAGGTTACACACACCTGCCAACTGCCAAATAACACACATATGACACAGTAAATGATGGGAGGCGGAGCGCCAGCGCTAGCATAGCGCAGCACACTGCCAGGCCATTATGGGACCTGTAGTACCACAATAAAAAAGTGCCCATAAAACCTCTATTAACAGTGTTTTGTTGGGGATATAAACATAAACTGCGGGGTGACTAGGTGGAGGCTTAGGGGAGTCTGGATTTAGTAGGGTATATGGGTGCTTTGGGGTGCCGTATTTTAGGGGTACAGCTAGTGAGATGGAGGGATCCCAGGGGTGCAGACTGTGATGGGTGAGTGTGTATTGGGTGTGTATGCAGTGCTGCACAGTGCCAGGTCATTGTGGCACTTGTAGTGCCACAGTCATGATAGACCCCGGCAATGCGCTAGCGTGGAGCTGGGCGTCTACATGTACAAGGAAGGCTGTGTGACTTTGGGGAGTGTGGATTTAGTCGGGTATAGGGGTGCTTTGGGGTGCCGTATTTTAGGGGTACAGCTAGTGAGATGGAGGGATCCCAGAGGTGCAGACTGTGATGGGTGAGTGTGTATTGGGTGTGTTTGCAGCGCTGCACAGTGCCAGGTCATTGTGGCACTTGTAGTGCCACAGTCATGATAGACCCCGACAATGCGCTAGCGTGGAGCTAGGCGACTGAATGTAGGCGGGAGGCTGTGTGACTGCATGGGGAGGCTTGGGGAGGCTGCATTTAGCCGGGAATGGGGGTGCCGTATTTTATGGGTGCAGCAAGGGAGAAGGAGGGATCCCAGGGGTGAAGCCCTTCATGGGTGAGGGTGTAATGGGGATGTGCGGAGCTGAGCAGTGCCAGGTCGTTCTGGCACTTGTGGTGCCACCAGGGCCGGTGTGAGTCATGTTAGGCACCAAAGCAGGGAAGTATGCCTCTAGGGAAAGTGTGGGGGAGGTCTCAGAGGTTCCACAGCAGCCAGCTGCATTAAGTACAACAGGGATGCTCACAGACATGCTAGAATATTGTAAAGGCCGACATTAGCGCCCCCCGAGATCGCGGCACCCTACGCAGCTGCCTACTGGGCGCGGCAGTCATGATAGGCCCGGCAATGCGCTAGAGTGGAGCTAGGCGACTGAATGTAGGCGGGAGGCTGTGTGACTGTATGGGGAGGCTTGGGGAGTCTGCATTTAGCCGGGAATGGGGGTGCAGGTAGGGAGATGGAGGTATCCAAGGGGTGCAGACTGTGATGGGTGAGTGTGTATTGGGTGTGTTTGCAGCGCTGCACAGTGCCAGGTCATTGTGGCACTTGTAGTGCCACAGTGATGATAGGCGCCGGCAATGCGCTAGAGTGGAGCTAGGCGACTGAATGTAGGCGGGAGGCTGTGTGACTGTATGGGGAGTCTGCATTTAGCCGGGAATGGGGGTGCCGTATTTTATGGGTGCAGCTAGGGAGATGGAGGGATCCCAGGGGTGCAGACTGTGATGGGTGAGTGTGTATTGGGTGTGTTTGCAGCGCTGCACAGTGCCAGGTCATTGTGGCACTTGTAGTGCCACAGTGATGATAGGCGCCGGCAATGCGCTAGAGTGGAGCTAGGCGACTGAATGTAGGCGGGAGGCTGTGTGACTGTATGGGGAGGCTTGGGGAGTCTGCATTTAGCCGGGAATGGGGGTGCCGTATTTTATGGGTGCAGCTAGGGAGATGGAGGGATCCAAGGGGTGGAGAACTTCATGGGTGAGGGTGTAATGGGTGATTGCTGCACTGTGCCAGGTCATTGTGGCACTTGTAGTGCTACAGTGATGATAGGCGCCGGCAATGCGCTAGAGTGGAGCTAGGCGCCTGAATGTAGGCGGGAGGCTGTGTGACTGTGTGGGGAGGCTGCATTTAGCCGGGTATGGGGGTGCCGTTTTTTATGGGTTAGCATGGGTGCAGCAAGGGAGAAGGAAGGGATCCCAGGGGTGGAGGCCTTCCTGTGTGAGGGTAAGAGCGGTGATGTAGGGTATTGAGCAGGGTGTCATTACCGTCATGAATGGGGTGTCGGTATTTGACCGTCCATCACACAGTAATAGCAGTTATTTGTGGGTGTCGGTATTTTATGTGTCGGGACGTTAAATGTCGGTTTAGCTGTGTGTCGGGCTAATTATGTGTCTGTATTTACTGTGTCGATGTCGGTATTTTGCATGTCGGGACGTTAAATGTCGGTTTAGCTGTGTGTCGGGCTAATTATGTGTCTGTATTTACTGTGTCGATGTTATATATGTTGCGACGTTTGGTGTCGGTCTAGCTATTTGTCGGTATGTGAAATGTCGGGATGTTAAATGTCGGTAAAAGAATTTGTCATACATGTATGTGTCGGTCTTCCTACTGTCGGTGTAAAAATAGTAGGGATTTTATATGTCGGGATATTATGTGTCGGGAACTGATTTGTCGGAGTTTCATTTGTCGGGGTTTAGTATGTCGGGGCATTATGTGTCGGGATAAAAAATGTCTGGTTTTTATGTGTCGGTAGGTGAGATATGTCTGACATTTGTCCTTGCCGAAGTTGACGTTGTCGGAGTAAAGCACTTGTCTGAACATTTACTGTCTAAGTGAAGTTGTCGGTATAATAATTGTCTGACAAATGATTGTCGGGAAGTCGTCCGGCACCCAATCAGAAAAGGTACTTGTTTAGTTTCACGGTGGCAGTATGGCCGCCGTGAACTTCCGGCTGCTGCGCTCACTAAACTATCAAAAATAAGGTAAATGAACTCTATGCCAATGAAGATAGTTCATACCCCTACTATCCACGTTGACATAGAGTTAATTTTAGATAGCGTGGCGAGCGCAGCGAGCCCCGCAAGGGGACTCAGACGCACGGCCGCTGCCGCCGTGAAACTAACAAGTACCCCAAAAAATTCTAAAAGCATATTGTTGTTTATTTCAAACCCATTATGCCCGGGTGCATGTAAACCCACTATGCATATGGCAATTGAGAAATTAATGGGATTCATCGATTTCCCAATGGAACTACAAAAGGGATGATCGTTCTGCATGGTGACCCTTATGGTTATTATACACTGTACTAATGCTTGCACCATGGGAAAAGAAGCTTACGAGTTTCTGGTGCGTCTCACTGCGGGTGCGTCTCACTGCGGGTGCGTCTCACTGCCGGTGCGTCTCACCTCTACTGTGTCTCAAGGCCGGTGCGTCTCACTGCATGGGGAATTGCTTCTGCAGCATGACATACAAAAGGGCCTGATTCAGCCTTGATCACTAGGCTGCGTATGCTCGCAGCCTAGCGAACAGGTAAATGCCACTCGATGCCCCTGCCGAACATCAGGGAAGGGACCGAATTCGGACCCAAATGAATGGGGGCCAGATGCAATAAGCTTCAAAAGTGATAAAATGGAGAGTGATAAACAGCCAGCCAATCAGCTCCTGCCTGACATTTTTCAAACACAGTCTGTGACATGGCAGCTAGGAGCTGATTGGCTGGCTGTTTATCACTCTCCATTTTATCACATTTGAAGCTTAGTGGCCCTGGGTCTGATTCGGCCCCAAAGTTTAGATTTTCAAGTTAGGTGGAAATATCTGCATATACTTCCTCGTGTGAATGAGTAGTTTCACGCCCCACACTGGGAATGAATGCAGCCTATAGGTGTGAGATGGGATGCAGTTAGAATCCCGGCGGTCAAAATCCGGACGCCGAAATCCCGGCACTTTGTCCCTCTATGGGTGTCTACGGCACCCATCGAGGGAGAATAAATTAGTGTGCCGAGCGTAGCGAGTCACCGGGCCCGCTGTGTGGCAAGCGCAGCGAGCCCGCATGGGGGGCAATCCACTCCCCCCCCCCCTTGTCGGGATTGCGACCACCGGGATTTCGTACCAATCCCCTGTGAGATGGCGCTGGGCGAGACATATAGCCAGATGAGCATGTTTTCCCCTTCCTGCTGGTTGGAACAAGAGTCAGGGCTGTTCATTCTCTCTCAGGACAGGATGTATTTGGAATCACAATGTGACTGTACCCGCTTTTGCTAAAACTAGCTAGTCTTCCAATATAGAGCTAGCCTGAAGACGTGACTTGTGGGTTTATGACCTGGGAGTCCTAAAGCGAGCGATGCGAGGGGATGCAGTGCACCTGAAACTGTGTTCATGTCGACTGTGTTGACATTCAGGTAAAAAAAAAGCTGTCGAACTAATGACCTTTCGACCTAGACCCATGTCGACCTAGACCCATGTCGACCTAATGACTGTCGACCACCATGCTGTAGACCAAGTGACCGTATCCCAAGGTCGACATGGGTTTTTGTTACTTTATTTTGGCACATGCGGTATTTCATGCACTACCATATGCTAGGGCATGGAGGGAGAATATAATAGTGTGCCAGAAGCATGTCGAGTGGACGTGGTACATTTGGGGTAAAAAAAATATGGACCTTCCCAATGTTGACCCAATGTTGACCTAAGGCTTGTGTTGACCTTTTGCATTTGTCAACCTAAAGCCTGTCGACCATCAGTGGTCAACCCAACGTATGTCAACCTTAATTTGGTCGACCCAATGACCCATATCCAGATGGCTTTGGCTATTGTGCAGACACCCTGGATATAATGTATGTATACACGGTGCCCCTATCGGGTACATATACAGTCGTTTCCATGCAGGATGTGTAGTGGTGTACTGTAGGTGAGGGGTTATTAAGCGGTGTCTTTACTATTAGCTACCAGTGTATACGATGTATGAGGTAGCAACCCAAGTTGGGTCCACCTATGGGTTGGATACTCTGCTGTTTAGTGTGACTCTGGTTCCCTGGTGTCAGATCTTGAGTCAGCACCTGCCTCAATGCAGCTGCTCCTTACTGTCTCACTGCACCCACAACTTGTTCTCGGGTATGGGTGAAAACCGGACCAGGACAAGACCGCCGGACCGGACATCAAACTCTGCATTTTGTAGCTTGTAGCCTCCGGTCCGGGGGGTGTCCTGTCCGGGGGTGTCCTGTCTGGGGGGGGGGGGCTACCTGTCCCCAGGTAGAGGAGGAGAGGGAGAATAAAGCCTCCCTGTATGGTCCGGGCATGTAGCAAAAACCGGACGGTCCGGACCACCCAGGGAGGCTGTAATCTCCCCTCCCCATGTCCCTGGTGATAGCTATCAAAGGGACACCCACCCCCGGACAAGATACCCCCCGGACAGGACACCCCCCGGACCGGACCCTACAAGCTCCGGACTGCAGATTTTGATATCCTGTCCGGAGAATAGTCCGGGTCCGGTTTTTACATAGTCCCCTTGTTCTCTGTTAGTGGTGGTCTGCACATGGCCCCTCTCAACATAATCTCCTGCAGAACTCACTTCCGGGTTCCAAATTTCTCCCAACACACAGTTGAAGCCTGCAAAATGACCTAGCAGGACCTGCTGCCCAAGGATCCCGCTGGGTCCTCCTGCATACATGGAGTGAAAACATGTGCAGAATTTGAACTAGGTTTTGTAGCATTTAAATAAGGCTACTTCCATTTGGATTAGGGTTAAGTCTTCACTAAATGCAGGAGGAACGTGTGGCTAGCGGCTGTGTTTTTATTTGCATGAAGTTTGATTGTAACTTGTGTTCTGTCTGCATATCATCTCCTACCCCAGAAGACCGCAGTCCCGCTGGGTTATTCCCTCACAAGCCGTAATGAACAATTACAATGTAAACAACATGAGAGAAAAATAAAATCCACAGTGGTGATTAGATAATAAAATGTTTTCATGTTTGACTATGATTAGACCACTTCTCATTTGATTAAATCAAAATGATTAAAAATATATATAGTCACATATTTGTATTGTATTTATGTCATTCTGAAGGTATGCAGTCCTCATGTCGACAATCATTAGGTCGACGATTATTGACCGACAGCAGTAGGTCGACATGGTCAAAAGGTCAACAGGCAAAATGTCGAAATAAAAACGGTCACTATGCCTTTTTTTCACTTTTTTTTTTTTATATTAAAAAAAGGGCTTGTTCCTACTTTACCATCCCAGTGTATGTGGAGGGGGGGGAATACAGTAGTGTGTCGGCCGACCGGGAGGCACTATGCCCAAAGGGACGTGGTACACTTATATGGTGCCCATGTCGACTTACGTCGACAGACTTAAACCCCCCCCCCAAAAAAACCTCCTGTTGACCTTTTAAATGTTGACATTTTGCATATCGACCCTTCGCATGTATCGACCATTTGGCCATGTTGACCAAATCCATGTGGACCTTTCGTGTGTTGACCTACTGACACTCGACCAATAGTGGTTGACCTAATGACCGTTGACTAAGGTTGATAAGATTTAACAAGCCATACCCAATTCTGAACCTCTGTTATTGGTGTGTACGTATAATGCGGAGGTTTGGTAGCTGCGGTGGAAGACTTATGCAGACAGTTGCGTTTGGATGGAGGGGACAGGAGTTACGTTATCTTCTGTCTCTAGCTATACTATTAGCATTGTAGGGGAGAAGTATTGAGGCCGTGGACAGCGATAATGTGGAGAAGTTGTCCGAAGCAAACAATAGGCTTATACAGAACTGCTATGGCATAGACTCTGCTAGATAAATGTAAGAAACTGATTAGTCGCTTTCGACAACTTATCAACTTTATCTCTCTCTAAAAATGTGATGCTTATTCCCCTTTGGCTGTTGCCTTCGTGATCAATTGAATTTGTCTTTAACATAACGGTGGAGGAAAAAGTCTCAGAAACATAAAAGGCTAAAGATATATTTTTTTCTTTTCATTTGAAAATCTTATGTAAAAAAAAAAAAAATTGGTACTTGTTTCCTAGCACGGCGCCAGCGATAAAAATTGTATCCATCGGGTCCTAAAAAATCGCGTTCATCGCATGCAACCAAATCGCATGTGATGCGATCGACGCGATTTTTACATTGGAACCAATGTAAAATGGTCCCTGAGGCCCGATTTTACATTGGCCCCAATGTTAAATGCACCCCAGACCCCAATTTTCATTGTATCCCCACCCTGATGGGTCAAATGCCCCCCCATTGTCAACACCACCCCACGATGAACGCCAACCCGAAGCGTGGCGAGCGGCGGCGGTACACGTCCTCCAACCTTTTCATACACCCACTATCCACGTCGGCGTGGAGTTGATTTTATATAGTGTGGCCACCGAGCCTGAAGCGTGGCGAGCGGACGCGCATTGCTTCACAGGTATTATGCGTCCCCTCGCGGGGCTTGCTGCGCTTGCCACACTTCGGGCTCGCTGTGCTCGTCACACTATATAAAAACAACTCCACGGCGCCGTGGATAGTGGGGGTATGAAAAGGTCGGAGGACACGTACCGCCACCCCTTGCGGGCTTGCCACGCTTCAGGTTGGCGTTTCTTCGTGGGGGGGCATTTGACATACAAATTACCCATCAGGGTGGGTATACAATCAAAAATCGGGTCCATTGGGCCATTTAACATTGTTCCCTATGTAAAATCGGGTCCATCGCATCAGTTGCATTGTATGCCATTATAATGGCATACAACGGACCCGATTTTACATAGGAATTCAACATTGAATACAATGCATTTAATGTTAAAATGCGTCGGTCACATCGCATACCTTAAGTTAAGGCATGCGATGGACGTGATTTTTTAATTGTCGGGAAAAGGGCTAAAAATAGCCCTGAAATCGCGTCGGTCGCGTCCATCGCATACCTTAACTTAAGGTATGCGATGACCCACGACGGGCGCCGTGCTGGGAAACAAGTACCAAAAATTCAAGATCACCCGGTTGTATTTAGGATCACAATGATTGCCATTCTTCTATATATGATTCGTATTTAAATTTTGGGGCTCATTTTTTTATTACTGAGTCCTAGCCCAATTATTAAAATTTCTTAAGGACATATATTGTGTAAATTAATCGAAAGAAATGAAGTACAGTTGAAGTATACTAGTGATTACACATAGGGACAGGGACTATTTGGGTGCCGGACAAGGTCCCGACAGTCATTTACCCGACGTTGAGATCCCGACTGTTAAAACACCGACAGATGGGTTACCGACGGCCACCGGCTATTCTCCCTCGTGGGGGTCCAAGACCCCCATAGAGGGAGAATAGAATAGGTGGCGAGTGTAGCGAGCCACCGTGCCCCCAAGGGGCTTTGATGCGCTCCCCATGCTGTCTGAGTCCGGCCAGTCGGGATCTCGACGTTGGGCTAATGACTGTCGTGATCCTGATGTTCGGTACTCTATACCACACTTGTTTTTTTGGTACTCTTTACTTAGAACGGCGCCCATGATTTTGATCGTGGGCATCGTTAGTAAAAAATCGCGGGCATTGAATGCACTTAAAAATCGGGTGCGATGCGACCGACGCGATGCCCGCGATTTCCCATAGGGAACAATGTTAAATGTCTCAATTGACCCGATTTTTCAAGTTCAATGCCTCAATTGACCCGATTTTTCCATAGGAAACAATGTTAAATGGCCCACAGAGGCCAAATAGGCACCCTGAAGTGTGAAATGGCCCCCACAATTGTTAACGCTACCCCACGATCAACGTGAACCCGAAGCGTGGCGAGCGCAGCGGTTCGCGTCCTACGACCTTTTCATACCCCCACTATCCACGTCGGCGTGGAGTTGAGAATATAAAGTGTGGCGAGCGCAGCGAGCCACCGAGCCCGAAGCGTGGCGAGCGGACGCGGACAGCTGTGAAGCCCGCGAGGGGACGCGGATACCTGTGAAGGTATCCGCGTCCCCTCGCGGGGCCCGCTGCGCTCGCCACGCTTCGGGCTCGGTGGCTCGCTGTGCTCGCCACACTTTCTATTCTCAACTCCACGCCAACGTGGATAGTGGGGGTATGAAAAGGTCGTAGGACGTGTACCGCCGCCCCTCATGGGCTCGCTGCGCTCGCCACGCTTCGGGTTGACGTTGATCGTGGGGTGGCGTTAACACTTGGGGTGGCCATTTCACACTTCAGGGTGCCTTTTTGGCCTCTGTGGCCCATTTAACATTGTTTCCTATGGAAAAATCGGGTCAATTGAGGCATTGAACAGGAAAATCGGGTCAATTGAGACATTTAACATTGTTCCCTATGGGAAATCGCGGGCATCGCGTCGGTCGCATCGCACCCGATTTTTTAGTGCATTCAATGCCCGCGATGGGCGCCCTTCTAGGTAAAGAGTACCGTTTTTTTTTAGGGTGAATGGAGATTCAACCTACTTGATTGGGGTGCTGATTCTTTTCACCTAGGCCAATGAACATATTTTTGACACTTTGCAGGTGAAATTGCGGCCATTTCGACACTTTTTTTGAGACCCCCCATAAATGGGCAAAAAATGCCTTTTAATAGAGACGAAAGTGTCCGTAATGAAATAGTTGGTAATTTAATTAGTTCTGTTTTTCGTCTATCTGAAAACAATAGAATTAATTGAATAACCCCCATAGATGTAAAGTGATGCTAATTTTCCTATATCTCCGATGCATCCCTCCCACCAAAGATATATCCGGAATATACTAAATATTTTCTGGCAAAATAGGTGTTTTATCGAGATATCCTGGAAATATTACTTAAAAAGAATAGACCCCTTTGAGCCATAAATTTGCTTTAAAATGTTTATCGCTCAACAAAATGTATTTACTCTTAATTAGAACTGAAATCCCGTCACCATACTGCCATATCCATAATTAGAAGACAAGTTTTTCGTTCACACCGAATTCCAGTTTAATTAATTAGAGCATTGTTCGAGGTTTCCAAATGCTTTATAATGTGGCTGTCGTGTTTTACAAACACACAAGCACCAAACTGGGCAAGCAAGCCTCCTACATATAAAATAAAGCCATGCTCCTAAGTGAGTACTATGGCTGTGGAATTATGCAATAGAATTACTGATTTTACCTAATTTGTGCATTCATAAAGAAGAAATTGCACATTTACCAAAGCATTCTCAGCTTATGAAAGGGACTGATTTTTGTATAGATCACTGACCACTAGAGGCCACTGGACAGACCAAATGACTCATTTGCTAAAACAGAAAGTGAAAGCAATCTTTGCATGGATGCTGATCTGTTTTTAATACCCCTTTCACACTGCAGCTCTTAAATGCTATATTGCTGGGGGGGGGGGGGGTTTGCCTTTCAAAACGGGTAGAGCTGCAGTGTGAAAGCTCCAGGGTGCTTTAACCATTTAAGAAATACTGGTATTTCTTAAACGGTTAAAAAGCAGGGTCTGAGCCATTTTTTATGCAGTGTGAAAGGCTCTATTTCTATGGTTTGAAACATGTTTCTTGGGGGATTAACGGGTTGAATGTGTGAATGGTATTACATGCTATTTAAAACGGTTTTCACCTGCAATGTGAAAGGGGTTTAGTGGCTTAGACCCGTTTTAAATACTGTTTCGAAATACAGGGTCTTAAACGTTTAAGCAATGTGAAAGCAGTATTACTTGCTGGATAAGGAGAGAGGGAGCTGTGAGCGCAGAGATTGGAGGAAGGAGCAGATAAAAACTGCCACAGCTCAAAGGACGTTTAACTAGTGTATTACATAAAATGTCTTTTGCTTTGATACCTTTAATGTGACACAGCACTATACTGTATTATATAAAATGCCTTGTGCCTCGCTACCTTTAAACTGTCAGCACTATAATGTACTATATGAAATGCCTTGTGCCTCGCTACCTTTAAACTGTCAGCACTATAATGTACTATATGAAATGCCTTGTGCCTCATTGCTTTTTATCTGGCAGCACTATAATGAACTATATGAAATGCCTTGTACCTCATTGCCTTTAATCTGGCAGCATTTTGATCTACTATATCAATTGTTTTGTGCCACCTTAATCTGGAGGCACTATGATCATACCTTCCAACTGTCCTGATTACAAAGGGACAATCCTGCTAATTGGACACTGTCCCATGGTCCCACCTGCTGTTCCCTGTGTACAGTTGGGGAGCCAGTGATGATTTTATAAATAATGTGCAATTAGTGCAGGGAAGGGAGCTGGGCACGCCTCCAAAATGACCAAAACAGAGGATGCAGCACTAGATCATGGCTTTCCACCTAAGGCACCGCCCACCATCTTAAGGCCCCACCACCTTTTGTTGCAGCCAGCCAGCAAACTAGGGTGTAATGCTATGATGTACTATATAAAATGCCTTGTGCCTGCTTAATCTGGTAGTACTATAATCTACTAATTAAAATGCCTTGTGATTAAAGCTAAGGAAGTACAAGGCATTTTATATGGATTCAGTAAGAAATCCCGGCGGTCTGAATTCCGGCTGTTGAAATAATGATGCCGGAATCCCGACCACCGAAATACCAACAAGGGGGGGCCGTGGATTGCCCCCCCCTTGCGGGCTTGCTGCGCTCGCCACACAGCGGGCCAGTGCCTTGCTACACTCGGTACATTATTTTATTGTCCCTCTATGGGTGTCGTGGACACCCATAGAGGGAGAAATTGCCGCTATTGCGGTGGTCGGTATTCCAGCGTTGGTATTTCAACCGCCGGGATTTTGACTCCATCAGTTTTATATAACAGATCATAGCAGCGCCAGATTAGAGCAAAGATAGGGCATATGGCATTGTGGGGTAGATATATGAAGCAGTGATAAGTTTGGAGAAGTTGCCCATGGCAACCAATGAGCTTTTCTGTGTAATTTAATAGTATGCAAATTATAAATGTTTATTATTTATATGCTGATTGGTTGCCATGGGCTACTTATTCACTGGCTCACTTCTCCTCCCTTATCACTGCTTCAAACATTTACACCTCTACATAAAATAAATATATCCATTGCACTAGTATCCATTTTCATTTGCAAACCCAGGAAATGTAATAGCTAGCACGTAGGGTAAAGTACAGCTGCTTCACTCGCCGATAATGTTTCATCCCTCCTGCCCTAAAAAATTCTGGCACCCCCTTTCCCCCATACATATATTATAATTTTTGTTAGTACTTGTGCAGTTTCACAGCGCCACTTATGCAGTCAGCGTAGTGTCCCTGTCAGCATCAGCGTCGTGTTCCCGCAGCCAGCGTAGACAGCGTTCCTGTCAGCATCAGCGTTGTGTTCCCGTCGTCAGCTTGTGTCTGCGACTGTGTGTACGTTCGCGGCTAACCGGAGCTTGCGCAGTTAGCGTGGTCAGTCAGCGTTATGCACTTACTGTAGCATAGTCAGTCAGCGTAGTCACCGCTTATTACATTATGTTCACGGCTAACCGGAGCTTGCGCAGTTAGCGTAGTCAGTCAGCGTTACGCACTTAGCATAGTCAGTCAGCGTAGTCACCGCTTATTACATTATGTTCACGGCTAACCGGAGCTTACGCAGTCAGCGTAGTCAGTCGTTTAAGATGGATGACTTGACGGGTGTGAATGTATTCCTGAACCACCCCCACTATCCACATCAGCTCGAAGCTTGGCTAGGGGAGGTGGTACGCGCCCTCCCGACCTGTTCATACCCCCACTATCCATGTCAGCATGGAGTTGATGTTATAAAGTGTGGCGAGCCTAGCAAGGCAAGTGGATGCGGATTACTTCACGGGGCAAGCTACGCTCGCCATGCTTTGGGCTCGGTGGCTCACTGCGCTTGCCACACTTGATAAAATCCACTCCACGCCGACATGTATAGTGGGGGTATCAACAGGTTGGGAGGACGCGTACCATGTCCTCTTGCGGGGCACACTGCGCTCGCCAGTGTGCCCTTCGGGTTGTTGTGGATAGTGGGGGTTTGAAATGGAGGCATTTGCGAGTATGTAACATGGAGCACTGGCAAATGCATCCTTTATTGTGCATGAGATGCACTTGCACTCTCACCCCCCCCTACCGAACCCCTAATCCTGACCGTCTCCTTGAAGAGGACATGGGCAGGGTTGCCATACCCTGCCGCATGAATTACTGAGATGCACTTGCGTATGAGACGCTTGTGTGTCCCAGGTAGATGGAGCACCTCTCTGCCGGCACCCGCATGATCACCTCTCTGCCGGCGTCCGCCAGCTCAGGGATCTGGCAGTTACCGGCACTGTGTGAGAGGCGCTCACTAGGCTTGCCGGGGATGCCAGGGTCAGAGCTGGAGCTCGCGGGGACAGTACGGTAACTGTGCTGCCTGATGGGGACACTACGCTGACTACGCAGGGGTACCACGGGGACGCTATGCTGACTATACTGGGCTGCCGTTGGCCTACTCTGACAACGTAGCATAGCATGGCGTCATGAAACTACACAAGTACCATTTTTTTTGTAATGCTAAATGCTCATTGCCAGGGATTACATGCTTACTGACAGGAGTTGCATGCTCCAAGGCAGTGGCCATATTTGGAGAGACATTTTCAGCACCAACACAACGCCAACTTCTCCAAACCACTGCTTGGACTGCAGTGTCATTGTTACCCCACTGTGCTAGAAGTATCGCTTGGTTTAATGTGTAGTACATCAAACCAAATGTCCTTTGCTAGTGACCACGGGAGTGTGTAATTCCCCTTACACACTGAGCTAAGTAGGCGATATGTCATTAAGAAATGGCATATTGTGCTGACATCACTCCATTGCGTGCCCAGCTTTAGCTGTCATTTTAAAAGTCACAGTGTTCAGTAATGCAAAACCAACCAGCAGGTCCGCCGCTAGAAATGTTGAGTTGGGGCCCGGGACTGACCTTCAGCCCGGGCCCCCAGCGGCACTCCCCCTCGCGCACGCCGGCACCTGCCCACCCTCGCGTGCGGCATCCCCCCTCGCGCATGCCGGCACCCCCCCTCGCGTGCCTCGCGTGCCGGCACCCAGCCAATTACTATTACTTACCTGCGGTGGCGGCAGCGCAGCATCTTCTCCCTCCGGGCGTCGGGACTTGGACGGAGCACTCACTGCACAGTGCAGCCTGCAGAGCGCCGAGCCCCTCTGTATCCTAGGCTCAGCGCTCTGCAGGCTGCACTGTGTATTGTGCATGCCTGTCCGCCGGCGCCGGGTGGCATTGTGCAGGGGGGGGGGGTGCCGTGCCACTGTGGGAAGCTGCCCGGGCCCCTCCAGAGGCCGGGGCCCAGGACAGGTGTACCCCTGCACCCCCCTGTCGGCGGCCCTGCCAACCAGGGTTTGTCCTACTAAACATTGCATCTTTAAATTTGACCGTTAACTTGCCAAGTCTTGGCACTTTCGGGAATCCTATACTCTTTACATTTGGACCGTAGTCTCTTTTGCTGACTCACAGCAGGTTCCTCCTATCTGTCCAAGCTGAGAGCGCTTTGTAGAAAGTGTTATTGCTTGGCAAAGTGAAGCGAGCATTTTAAGACTGCATGCACAAACATTAAATTAAATACAAAATATATGTACAGATGGAGCCAGGTTTGTGTGCCATTCAACAGGAATGCATGAGCGTCTTGCACGCGTGTCCCATTCTCGGCAAACGGCGCACCAATATGGAATGCTCCAAAATATGCAAGCTTCTCTAAATCATATAAACTTGCACATTTCTGTGAAATTTAAAAAAAAGATGAGCAGAACAGCAGTATAATCAGCAATTCAGATGGGTTTATTCGATCTGCTCATGTCCACATACACATCCTGTCCTTTGTGCTCTCCTGTCGTGTTGCATATATTGCGTGAGCTTCATGTGACTCAGTAGTGCTGTTTTTGTATGCAAATCTTTCCATTACCGTGCATTTGTAAGTTTGTGTAACTGTGGGTGTATCTGCTTACAAAAAGCTACTTTACAGTGTTTTACTGAAAAAACACTAACGTAGCATTTTGTATGCAGATACAGCGGCAGTCGCACACACAATATATGTAGGTATGCTGCACAGAATTTGAATCCAGCAGATGCTGCTTGTGCACTTTATTGCAAATAAGATACATTGAAAGCTGCATGCAAAGATGATCAACTACACACCACCAAGTAATCACACACTCATTCAGGAAGACACCTGATGGGTATCATGTATGTGACGATAAGCTGTTAGATGTCTCGCAAACCTGTGACCAATGTCTGCAGCGGCCCCATCAGCTCCGGCTCCCCCCTTCCTCCCAGCATCATGTATCCCTTGCACCTCCAGCTCCAGGGAACAGAGCTGCAGTCCCGAAGAGTATGAGGGACCTGCAACCAGTGATGATGCGTCTCCTGGTAATAATGAGGCTGGTTGGTAGTTCTGATGTATGGCCACCAGTGGTGCTTTTACCCCCCCCCCCCCCCCCCAGGTAAAATCGGTCACTGTGCTCAGTGTTAGTAAAACCAGATGCAGTCCGTGAGACGGCACTGGATTCACTGTGACTGGACTGGCAGTGATCTCCTATTGGAAGCCCTACCTGACAGTCACCCACATAACAGGCAGTCCTACTGGGTGGTGTTACCTACCTCCAGGACTGCCAGTCTGCACTGCTATTGGCAGAGAGCTGGCTTCCTGTAGGAAGCCTCTTCCTGCCTTGCCGTGCAGTCCAAAAAAAATAAAACAAATACAGGCCTTATTGGTAAAGTAGTGGCAGGTACAGACTCACACATAGGCAGAAGAGTTTTTGTGCATGACATGCCTTTGTGGTAATTTGTGCATGACATGCCTTTGTGGTGTAGGCCTAGCACTATGTAATTTGTTCTCTACTTCAGAGAATCAGAATAACATACTATAAATACATGGTTTAATGAGATTTGTGTGAAAGAACTTGACTGGACCACATAGTGCCCTGACTTCAGCCACATCAACTGTTGGGATGACCTGTAGCACAGATTTGGAGCCAGGCCTTCACGTCCAAAACCAGTACCTGACCATATAAATGCTGCTGGACAGTATAAATGCTCTACAGCAGTGGTTTTCAGACTGGGTGTCTGTGTACCCTGGGGTTCTGCAAGGCACATGCTTGCAATCCATTGTGCGATCCAGCTGCCACATATGATTTCTGTCGCCAGAGGAGGTGCGTGTCCTTGAAACTGCCAGTCAAATGAGGCCAGTAGTATGATCCATCAAATGACCAATTGATTGTGCAAAAACCAACTCACGATCTGCACCCAATCAGGAATGATCAGACGTGCAACACTTGTGATCTGAGGGACCACTCATTAAACCGATATACCACATGATGTGCACACATTCGATTGCATTACCCATCGAAATCGTGCGTTCATACACCATATCGTTCTACTGTATGGCCAGCATAAGGGTGACAGAAAAGTACAATTTACATAATGTCTTATTTTTTTATTATTATTATCAATAAGAAACTTTTATCCTAGGCTTGCCTTAAAAACCTGCTGATGTCAGTGTGCTGTGATTCAAGAATGTTTGTGAAACTGCTCTACATAATAAATGGGCACGAATTCCATCAGAAAGACCCCAATATCTTGGTGTGTAAGCCAGGGCCGGACTGGCCATCTGGCACTTCTGGCGAATGCCAGAGGGGCCGATGGCCAGATGGGCCGATTTCTACTTGTCGGGTCCAGCGGCTCTCTCTTTGCGCCGCTGGGGTCTAGGAGAGAAGGGGGCATCACACGCCGCTATTCCCCTCTCTCCTGCAAGCCGGGAGTGGCAGCGCACACATGCACCACGTGACAAAGGTCACTCGTGTGCACAAATGCCAGGGTCGACTCAGCGACCCAGTCCGTCGCTGGTGTAAGCTGTTATAGCTGCAATTCTATACTAAAGTATGTGTATTTGAATACAATGTCATTACAATCCCTGTTGGTGTAATGATCAGGTATAGTGTATATATGACATCATCTGGATGTGTTGTCCAAGCCTCCACTACTCATTCAGTGACTCATTGCTATTAAGGGGCACATACAGTACAAACTCTGCAAACGATACTCCGGTATGGCTTCCGAGTGCCCTCGCATGGACAGCCCTCTCTTGCAAGCCCTGTCTCTACATGTGATAATTGATTTACCCGTGCAATGCAATCAGTTATTGCATTATCTATTTTGTGCTGATATGATCACTTTACAGCCTATACTGCTGGTGATAAATTGGCCCTTCAGGGCCTAATTCAGTCCTGTTTACTAGGCTGCGTATGTTTATCTAGCAAACAGGTAAACCGTGACCGGCGCGTGTCCACTCAGTAACATGCAAGGGGATGTGTACGGCAACACATCCTGCTTCCCATCAAATTATTTCTATAGCTTCCGGTCTGGAAAGTCAATACTTTTTCAGATGGACGCTGTAGTCCATCATGTGACCGCAGCTGCCTGCCCCAAGCAGGCATCACTACGCCTGCGTTAGCAAGGGAATGTCCTGCTTTTTTATGAGGAAGTCCATAAAAAACAGAGCCTTCCCCTGCTTCCACCCCCCACAAGCAGCGCCCCCCCACTGTGCGAACGCCTCGGAGTATGTGATACTCGTCAAATACATTTGCACAGCTGGTTTACACAAGTGCATATTCCCGTAAGCACACACCCCCCCCCCCCATCGAAAATTGGGTCGCATTTGGACCGAAATGAATGGGTATATGAACCAGATCCTAAGTCCAGTGAAAATCAGTGTTTTATATCAACGTAAATCCTTTGTGCAGTGTTGCACTGAGCAGCCATGTCACACCATACTGTAGTGTGTCCGCTTGGAATTGTCATCTACCGTAATGCAGTTTTTAAACTTCCCAGCAGTGGCGTAATAATAGCGGGTAGGGTGCCAGGGGTCTGCCGGGGATATTGTTACGCTGCTGCCTACCAGGACCTGCCTTATCCCGCAACTTGCCTCCATGTCTGTGGCCGGGAGTCGGGACCCGCAGATCTACTTGTCCCGGCGCTCTTCCTGGCTCCTTATTAAAAAATGCTCTCCACAAAATTACAGCAGACAGTTTTTGAAGATGCTAGCATCCATAAAATGATCTGCTGTAAGGGGGCGGCCATTTTGTGAGGGATGTTTTTTCATAAGGAGCCAGGAGGAGCGCCAAGATGCAGACGAGCAGATCTGCGGGTCCGGGCCACAGACATGGAGGGGGGTAAGGCATGGGAGGGGGGGGGGGGTCTTAATTTTACTGGAGGGGGGGGGGCACC
This sequence comes from Crinia signifera, assembly GCF_055691185.1. Classification (NCBI taxonomy): domain Eukaryota; kingdom Metazoa; phylum Chordata; class Amphibia; order Anura; family Myobatrachidae; genus Crinia; species Crinia signifera. The sequence goes on along the minus strand of NC_139228.1, from coordinate 34,400,006 downwards.
AACTTTTTCTGGTGGGGGGTTTTCATTACACCACTGCTTCCCGAAGACCATGCTTTATATAACATTTTAAATCATTAATCTTTTCAGCGTTTGTCTTACTGTTTTCTAATTTCTAATTTTGGAAACTGTTCCTGAAGTCTTTAATGTAGTGATTCATTTACGGGTTAGATTCCAGTACAACATATATTTTCAATGATGTATTTCCACAGCCAGGGGAGAAATGAAGAATATATATCTAAATATAATATACAGTATATACACTCAGCCAAGGCACACATGTTCTGTAATTTGCTTAGACCGGCTCCCTTGTCATTTTCCTAAATGTTGATAGAACAAACTGGACATGAATACATTTTATAATAATAGAGAGAGAGAGAGAGAGAGAGAGAGAGAGAGAGAGAGAGAGAGAGAGAGAGAGAGAGAGAGAGAGAGAGAGAGAGTGTGTGTGTGTCTGTCTAGGATTGGATATTCCCATTGTTGGATACATTATATGGCTGTTTGATAACTCCAGTGTAATTAGAGTAATATGATCACACATAGAGCCTATGACCTCGCACTGTCCCATGCAAATGCAAGACAGGAAAATAAGAACATCTCATTTTGCTTAGTACATCGTGTGCTTGCTGCATCTGATGGTGCAAATGATTTAGCCCTATAACCTCACCCTGCAGCAACGTGAAGGGATTATCATTAGTCATTAAACTGTGCTGCTTTTATAGCTGCATCCAACTTCGCACCCAGGGCATGTTACCTACTTACCAGCCAGACTGTAACCCACTATTCTGCAGCTGCAATCATCCTGCACATGGCAAAGGGGGTCAGGGAAACACCCCAGGCGAGACCTGCCAGGTGATGACAAGTCGTAGCTCAGCCCTTGCAGCAGGAGAGGACAGGAGGGTGGTTGGGGATTAGGCAGGGAGGGGAGTGGTTTGCATGGGGAAGGGGATTTGCTGGTGAGATTCGGGGAATGCTGCAAGAGCAGAGCAGCTCGCCAGTAACGCGATCAGGGAGAGGGGCTGCTGCTGCGCAAGACTCAACAGAAAGTAATAAGGAGTTACAGAGTCCAAGGGAGCCAAGGAAAAGAGGAGGCAGCCGGGGAACCGAGAGGAAGGAGTCGGCAAACTCTAATACAATACAGGAACCAGGAGAGGAGATAGAGTGTGCGTAATAGTCCCGGGGACACCGGAGGCACAGCCACACTCTGCAGCACACTGAGGGCAGAGCAGGAGCACAGGGATGCACAGGGAGGGGAGCGTCCGGCACAGTCACCTCTGCTAGCTAATGAGCCGCTGTCCATGGTGCTGGAGCCGCTGCCCCTGGTGCTGGAGCCGCTGTCCATGGTGCTGGGCGGCAGCCGGGTAACGCGCTGTCTCCGCCGGAGCCTGCAGGTCCCTAGCCCTGTGCGCAGCCCTGCCACAGTCTCCGCACCCGCAGCCAGAGGAGCGTTACCATGAACTGCTACACCCATCCCAAGCCTACTCACCCGGACACCTCCAGCGTCAGAAGCAGTCCCGCGTCCCAGCCCAGGACTTTCCCAAGCGCAGAATGCCGGGGGGAAAGCGAGGGCTGGTGGCACCGCAGAACACGTTTTTGGAGAATATTGTCAGGCGTTCAAGTGGTAAGTGTCCATCTACCTGCACCATGTACTGCACCTGCGTGTACTTACTGTACTTTTGCCCCCTGTGTACCATATATTGTCCCTGTGTGTACTTACTGTAATAATGCTACTGTGCTTTCTGCGTGTACTTACTGTGCACCATGTGTATACTTACAGTGTTCCCAAACCCTGTGTCCTGTGTTTACCTACTGTACTAATGCTATTGTGCCCTCTGCGTGTACTTACTGTACTCCTGCACCCTGTATTGTTTCTGTGCCCTCTGTGTTCTTACTGTACTACTGCTCCTGTGCCCCTTGCGTTTACTTACTGTGCTCCTGCCCCCTGTGCACCATGTGTATACTTATTGTGTTTCTGACCCTTGTGCCCCCTGCGTGTACTTACTGTACTCCTGCCCTTGTGTGTACTTACTATACTCCTGCCCCTGTGTGTACCTACTACTACTGCCCCCTGTGTGTACTTACTGTTATGCCTCTCTTGTGTGCATTTAATGTACTCCTGTATGCTGTGTGTAGTTACTGTACTCCTGCCCCCTGTGGGTACTTGCTGTAGTCCAGCCCCCTGTGGGTACTTACTGTACTACCACCCCCTGTGCACCATGGGTGTACTTATTGTACTCCTAAACCATGTGGGTACTTACTGTACTCTTGCCCCCTGTGGGTACTTACTGTACTTCTGCCTTTATGTGTGTACTAACCAGTGGCGTATGTTCGTCCCAGTTGCCCGGAGGCAAGATGAATATTGGTGCATGCACACACACACAACGTTAATCAAAATATATATAGTCTGTTATGAAATATACATTATATGCTGTATATAGAGAGAGAGAGAGAGAGAGAGAGACATATATATTTCAGAACTCAGCCACAGAAGCGATTTTGATGGCTTTCAATTAATGGATTTAAACCGTCAGAGGTGAAGAGGTGCCCCCTTGAGAGCAGGAGCCCGGCGGCAGATGACTCCATTGCCTCCCAGAGTTCTGCCTCGGTACTAAACTGTATTCCTGCCCCCTGTGGGTACTTACTGTACTCCTGCCTCTTTGTGGATACTTCTGTACTCCTGCCCCCTGTGTGTACTTACTGCACTTCTGCCTTTCTTGTGTGTACTTACTGTACTCCTGCCCCCTGTGTATGGCTTCATAATGAACCCTTAATTAAGCATCACATTACAGCACACCATAACTTGCTTATTCTCTGTATTCATTGTACAGTGATTATTTTAGTTTCATTTTACCTTTTTTTAAGCATTTTGAGTATACCGTAATTATAAAGACTTATTGAGAGAGTTAGCAGGTACTCAGATGGAAAGTTTTGTCTGATATTCTGACACATCCCAGGACAGAGGCAGTGTCTGTTGTCTTT